>NC_084627.1:25736023-25853523 GCF_033978795.1 Nerophis ophidion
AGAGATCCATCTGGATTCATCAACTTCATTCTGAACATTACTTCACAAAAAAGAAATCTTTAACATCAATATTTATGGAACATGTCTACAAAAAATCGGCATACCTTCAAGTACCCCCAGGGGTACGCGTACCCCCATTTGAGAACCACTGCTTTACACCACTGCATCCGACACTTTGCATTGGACTTGGTGATGTAGGGCTTAGATGAAGCTGCCCGGCCATGGAAACGACTTTTGTTCCTTATCTCTGCCATTTTCTTAGAATAAAGCTGACAGTTGACTTAGGAACGTGTAGGAGCGAGGGAATTTCACGACTGGATTTGTTGCACAGTTGGCATCCCATGACAGTTCCATGCTGGAAATCACTGAGCTCCTGAGAGCGGCCCAAATGCCTAAGTGCTTGATTTCATACACCTGTGGCCGGGCCAAGTGATTACGACACCTGATTTTGATCATTTGGATGGGTGGCCAAATACTTTTGGCAATATAGTGTATGTCCGATTACCTGGAGCAGTGTGGTAAGCGAAAGTAAACAACCGAAGAAGTAGTGATGTTTTGAAAGTGAACTTCACCACCGCTGTGTGCTGATTTTAATCATGCATTCTGCTTCCCAACCGGCCGTCCATCTTGGCAGATGACAGTCTGTCAGTCTGCTGAACAGCAAGGACACTGTTCATAGCTGAGTAATCTCTCCAGGGCTCTCATTCTTAACTCGGCATCAGCGTGAACTCATTTCTCAGCCACATTGGATGTTTCTCGCTTCTTCTGCAGGCTGAGATGAGATGCCTTCAGAGGTCACAGTGTCACCCCTGTGAGGGAAGAGCCCCGTGTGTGTGTATGTGTGTGTGTGTGTGTGTGTGTGTGTGTGTGTGTGTGTGTGTGTGTGTGTGTGTCTGTGTGTATGTGTGTGTGTGTGTGTGTGTGTGTGTGTGTGTGTGAAGCTATGTGTAACCACGCACATGCATGTGTGTACGCATGGAACGCGGATGCCAGGAAAAAACCTCGGAACATAAGACGGTCCAGCTTTATAGGATTTGTGAGCGTGTGTTCCAGATCTGAGCTCAGTACCCCTGCAGAGAGCAACGGGGCAAGTTGAGGGGGGGATCTTAGCGGCACACACCGCTGCACACATTGCAGCAGTGCCTCGGTCGGCAAGGAAACAAAACACACAAAAAAAAACAGTGGGCAGATAAAGGCACGGGAGAGGAAGGCGGCAATATGGCCCGGCAGAAAACTTCATTTGAATTTAAATCAGAAAATTTGAATTTGGCAAAAGTGTATTTGCATCACATGAGGAACAATCGAGCGTAGCTGCTAGACTGATGGTTTTCTCTCAGTGGTGAGAAGGAGAGCTTGTAAAACACATGCACATGCTCTAAAATGTGCTGGCGGCCCCCCAATTGCTTCTATTGACACCGACTTAACATTGCAAAAATACAACATTAGATCATATGAATGAAAATGTAGGTAACACTTTAGTATGGAGAACATATTCACCATTAATTTGTTGCTTATTAAAGTAAGAAAGACTTGATTTAGAGTTATTTGGCACTAAGGGACCATATAAAGGTTAGGGTTACTAATAAGCAATAATTCTGAGGTTATTGAGGGAAGACTCTTAGTTAATGGCTTACTGTTTGTATAATAAGGCCATGCAAAATAAGGCATTAATAAGTACTTAAAAATGTCTAATTAGGAGCTAATATGTTACTAATTTGCATGTTAATAAGCAACTAATTAATGGTGAATATTCTGATATACTAAAGCAGGTGTTCTCAACCTTTTTTCAGTGATGTACCCCCTGTGAACATTATTTTAATTCAAGTACCCCCTAATAAGAGCGAAGCATTTTTGGTTGAAAAAAAGAGATAAAGAAGTAAAATACAGCACTATGTCATCAGTTTATGAATATAAATATAAACGGAATACAATGATTTGAAAATTATTTTCAACCCACATTCAGTTGAATGCACTACAAAGATATTTGATGTTCAAACTCATAAACTTTATTTTATTTAAAAAAAAATAATAATTACCTTAGAATTTCATGGCTGCAACACGTGCCAAAGTAGTTGGGAAAGGGCATGTTCACCAATGTGCTACATCACCTTTTCTTTTAACAACACTGAGGAAACTAATTGTTGAAGCTTTGAAAGTGGAATTATTTCCCATTATAGTTTTATGTAGAGCTTGAGTCGTTCAACAGTCCGGGGTCTCCGCTGTCGTATTTTACGCTTCATAATGTGCCACACATTTTCGATGGGAGACATGTCTGGACTGCAGGCGGGCCAGGAAAGTACCCGCACTCTTTTACTACGAAGCCACGCTGTTGTAACACTTGTCTTGCTGAAAAAAGCAGGGGCGTCCATGATAACGTTGCTTGGATGAAATCATACAGTATATTGCTCCAAAACCTGTATGGACCTTTCAGCATTAATGGTGCCTTCACAGATGTGTAAGTTACCCATGCCTTGGGCACTAATACAACCCCATACCATCACAGATGCTGGCTTTTGAACTTTGCGCCTGTAACAATCCGAATGGTTATATTCCTCTTTGTTCTGGAAGACACCACGTCCTCTGTTTTCAAATATAATTTGACATGTGGACTCGTCAGACCACAGAACACCTTTCCACTTTGCATCAGTCCATCTTAGGTGAGCTCGGGCCCAGCCAAGCCGGCGGCGCTTCAGGATATTGTTGATAAATGGGTTTGGCTTTGCATAGTAGAGTTTTAACTTGCACTTATAGATGTAGCAACCAACTGTAGTTACTGACTGGGGTTTTATGAAGTGTTCCTGAGCCCATGTGGTGATATCCTTTACACACTGATGTCGGTTTTTGATGCAGTACCGCCTGAGGGATCACAAGTTCGTAATATCATCGCTTACGTGGAGTGGAGAGATTCTCTGAACTTTTTGATGATTTTACGGACCGTAGATGGTAAAATCCCCAAATTCCTTGCAATAGCTCGTTGAAAAATTATTTTCTAAAACTATTCGACAATTTACTTACAAAGTGGTGACCCTCGCCCCATCCTTGTTTGTGAATTACTTAGCATTTCATGGAAGCTGTTTTTATACCCAATCATGGCGCCCAACTGTTACCAAATAGCCTGCACACCTGTGGGATGTTCCATATAAGTGTTTGATGAGCATTCCTTAACTTTAGCAGTATTTATTGCCACCTTTCCCAACTTTTTTGTCACGTGTTGCTGGCATCAAATTCTAAAGTTAATGATTATTTGCAAAAAAAAAAAAATATGTTTAAGTTTGAACATCAAATATGTTGTCTTTGTAGCATATTCAACTGAATATGAGTTGAAAAGGATTTGCAAATAATTGTATTCCGTTTATATTTACATCTAACACAATTTCCCAACCCATATAGAAACAGTGTTTGTATTTAAAAGATAGTTAACAAGTTTTGGTAACACTTTCGTATGGGGAACATATTCACCACTAATTAGTTTCTTATTAACATGCAAATTAGTAACATATAGGCTCTTAATTAGTCATTATTAAGTACTTATTAATGCCTTATTCTGCATGGCCTTATTGTACAACCAGTAAGCCAGGCTTAAATAATGCCTCTGATTAGTGCTCGGGTAGCAGGTGAGCGGCCAAACACTAATCAGAGACAGGTGAACATAACTAGCAACCAAGGCAAGCAAAACAAACTCAAGAAGGTGCACAAACAGGAACTAAAGGAGTCTTAAAGGGGAGCATTATCACAATTTCAGAAGGGTTAAAACCAATAAAAATCAGTTCCCAGTGGCTTATTTTATTTTTCGAAGTTTTTTTCAAAATTTTACCTGTCCCGGAATATCCCGAAAAAAGGCTTTGAAGTGCCTGATTTTCGCTATCTGCGAAGCCACCGTCTATTTTCCTGTGACGTCATCCAGTGATTTCAATACAAACAACATGGCGGATAGAACAGCAAAATATAGCGACATTAGCTCGGATTCAGACTCGGATTTCAGCGGCTTAAGCGATTCAACAGATTACGCATGTATTGAAACGGATGGTTGGAGTATGGACGCAGATAGCGAAAACGAAATTGAAGAAGAAATTGAAGCTATTGAGCGAATAGCTATTGACGCTATTCGGCCATGTCTGCCTTAGCATCGCCGGTAAAATGTTCGGACCAACGATCGGAAGTTTCGCATCTTGTGACACTGGATCAACTTAAATCCGTCGATTGGTAAGTGTTTGTTTGGCATTAAATGTGGGTGGAGAGAAACGCTGGATGAAAATATAATTTCAGATGTACATACAGCTAGCCTAAATAGCATGTTAGCATCGATTAACTGGCAGTCATGCCGCGCCCAATTTGTCTGATTAGCACATAAGTCAATAACATCAACAAAACTCACCTTTGTGATTTCTTTGACTTTATCGTTGGAAATGCATCTGCTTTGAGTGTCGCAGGATTTCCACACGTTTCTCTGTGCCATGTCTGTCGTAGCATCGCCGGTAAAATGTCCGGACCAAAAGAGGGACTTTCGCATCCCTTGACACTGGAGCAACTTAAATCCGGCGATTGGTATGTGTTTGTTTGGCATTAAATGTGGATGGAGGGAAAGGCTGGATGCAAATATAGCTACAAATGAGGCATAACTATGCAATATGTACATACAGCTAGCCTAAATAGCATGTTAGCATCGATTAGCATGGCGTGCTAATCGATGCACATTCGTAGGTAAATCAACTTGAATCCGTCCCTGATAGTGTTGTTACACCCTCCGACAACACACCGACGAGGCATGATGTCTCCAAGGTACCGGAAAACAGTCGAAAAAACGGAAAATAACAGAGCTGATTTGACTTGCTGCGTGTAATGTGGTGGAAAAAATGGCGTTGACTACCTAGGTGACGTCACGTTCTGACATCATCGCTCCGAGAGCACATACTAGAAAGGCGTTTAATTCGCCAAAATTCACCCATTTAGAGTTCGGAAATCGGTTAAAAAAATATATGGTCTTTTTTCTGCAACATCAAGGTATATATTGACGCTTACATAGGTCTGGTGATAATGTTCCCCTTTAAACAAAACAGAACATAACTAAACAAAACATGATCACAAGACATGACAAGTTTTTATATTTTATAATTCCTACTTGGCAGAAAGGAATTCATGTACTGGGATGAGTTAAGTTTATAGGCTAACAAAACAAATCCATCCATCCATTTCCTACCGCTTACTCCCTTTTGGAGTCGCGGGTGGCGCTGGCGCCTATCTCAGCTACAATCGGGCGTAAGGCGGGGTACACCCTGGACAAGTCGCCACCTCATTGCAGGGCCAACACAGATAGACCACATTCACACTCACATTCACACTATAGGGACTATTTAGTGTTGCCAATCAACCTATCCCCAGGTGCATGTCTTTGGAAGTGGGAGGAAGCCGGACTACCGCATTCACGGGGAGGACATGCAAACTCCACACAGAAAGATCCAGAGCCTGGGATTGAACCCAAGACTGCAGGACCTCAGTATTGTGAGGCAGACGCACTAACCCCTCTGCCACCGTAAAGCCCCAAAACAAATCCATTAATCAAAAACATAAAAAGACATCATCACTGCATTTAATGGAATTCAACTGAGAGCAAAGCAACTGTCATGACGGATGTGAAATTATTGTTTCTATTTGGATGTTGAGATTGACTCGGATAATCTCCAATGACATTGACAAATGGCCGTGATTTGAGTTTCATTGCCTCTTCTGAATGAACGTTTGAAACTTTCCACCTCAACAGTTGTGAAGCTGACACTTAATTATTTCTATTCATTTCCGTCAGCGTATGTCTTCAAACAAATATTCACATTAGAATAAAAATTACCAATGAAGCTCACACAGTGTTGATTAAACAACTAGTTACTTTTTTTAAATAAACATTTCCTCCTCTGGCTTTTCCCCCCCTCATCCTCGTTGTCTTCTCGTCTCCGGAGAAACAGAAAATGGACTCCCTGGGCTCAACTCACACACCAAAACCCCCAAAGAACACACACATTTAACGCCTTACAGTCACATTTCTTGCTGTGGAGAGGAACATCACAGGCGTAACTGTGAAATCAGCATGTAAACATCCACATGCAAACACACGGACAACACTGCAGATCACCGAGTGCGTTCAAACCCGCGGTTGGATGGCAAGCTGAGAGAAAGCCAACGTCGGCTGTCTCAGTTACTGTCACGGTCAGGCGCCTTCCCCCGCTGAGCTCCCAATCTACAAGCGTCAATATTTACAGCCCGCCGAAGAAGACGCTCGCCTCCCACTCGCCTCCGTAGACAACCATCACGCCGCACCTGCTGCCTGGCTAATTAGACACATTTGTCTTTCATTTAGCCAGGCTTCAAGGTATCAAAGGCACGCGCCAGGCATCTTTCATTCGCGCTTCCAATCAACCTTGTGCAACGGCACAGCGAGAGGTGGCCCTGTGTTTCGTCACATTTGCCAAGCACAGAGGTAAACACGGCGCAGGGACTGTCAGTCTGGACTTTATTTTGTGATTCACTTGGAGATTAGGACTTTACTTATTTACAACCTAACTGTAAGACTTGTGTGGCATATTGTTGCCGGATTCGGTCCTCCGTGGAAGCGTCAACAAAAACACAGCAAAAGGTAAGAACTAAGGAATTTATTAACTCAAAACAGGCTAGAACAAAAACATTGGTGTGAATGGAAAAGGCAAATAAAAGCGCCAGCATGGAAAGCTAGGGAAAGCTAACCGAAACACAGACACTTGGCACGAAGTTACTAAAAAGGGAAACACAAAACAACTAGCATGAAATCTAGGAATAAAATAAAGCTTAGCGTGAGAGCTAGCGAGATTGAGAGTGAGAGACAAGTCATAAGCAGTTGCATGAGAACAAACTAAGATCCGACAATGAGTGAACAGAAAAGGCTGGCTTATAAAGGGTGGTGATTAGTAAGGACAGGTGTGCTGGAACCGAGAGTAGCAGCTGAAACTAATATGTAACCATGGTGACTAGACTAAAACAGGAAGTAAGAGGGTCAGACGGAGAATGAAACAAAAATGGAACAATAAACGGTAATATGTGAAGATCCGAGAGACGGATCGCAACACTAACCGGTGTAAAAAAAAAAAAAAAAAAAAGTATAGAACATAACGTGGCAAGACACATGACAGTAATGAATAAAGCACAACATGTTGTAGGCTCCACCCGTGACTCTGAAATTGATGAATGTTCTAGACCAGGGGTCTCAAACTCAATTTACCTGGGGGCTAGAGATGCGCGGTTTGCGGTCTCATCCGCGGAGTCCGCGGATAAACCGCAGGTAGGGCGGTTGACATGACGAGAAAATAGATTTTAATTAGATTCGGGCGGGTGGCGGTTGAACCATCCGGAAATATTTAATATACATGGTTATGGGATCGGTATCCTTTGTCATTCAATGTGCCATTTAAGACCCGTGTCTTAAAGCGAAAAAGCCAATAGGAGACGCTATTATTCTCTTGAATGACTGCCGGCAGTCTCCCAGATAATAAGTATTAGGGCGTGCTATGAAGCCATCGGCTTTGTCGCCTACTACAACATGTAGGATCTGCTTGTCAGTCCAGCATCATGTTGTGTGTGGCTTCCGCAGCAACACGCACACGACTGCAAGGCATGCTGGGTGACACAGAGTACACTAATGGTTGTGATATAAACAATTTTAACACTCTTAGTAATATGCGCCAGGCTGTGAAGCCACACCAATTAAGAACGACAAACACATTTCGGGAGAACATCCTCACAGTAACACAACATAAACGCAACACAACAAATACCCAGAATCCTTTGTATTCATGACAATATCTGAATATTTTATACACTCCACTAGCAGCAAATGTTGGTTCGGGTGGATGGCGGGTGGACGACGACATTGGTGATGCGGTTGCGGATGATATGATTGCCTATCCGCGCATCTCTACTGGGGGCCACTGGATGCAGAGTCTGGGTGAGGCTGGAACGCAAGAAAATATTTCTAAAAAGAAAATGTTGTAGACTCCGCAGCATGTCTAGTTGTAAAATGACATTTCAAATTGTATCCCTTGTGCACCGCAACTTTCTCTGTGCAAATAAGACACGTCGGGGTGCCCCTGTATTCAACAAAGAAATATTGCATCTCCCACTTTTCCTGGAATTGTCTTTGCTCATCACTAACCCTTCTCTTCACTGCATGCTTTGAAAAAGACATGTTTGGGGTTGTGGAATATATTTGTATTTAGCTGACGCACGGAAAATAATGTAATTTACGCAATGTTTGCCGTACCACTTTTCCTCCCTACAGCAACACGGCGGTCGGCGGATAATTGCCGGGAAAGTACCAGGATAGCGAGCGCAAAAAAGTCCCGGCTCCCGGAGTGTTATCCGGCGTCATATATAAAAAATATGTAGTGTTCATCGTGTGAGGTAATGAAATTTAAACAATAAAGAAAACAAATAACAGTTTTGATTGGTCCAGGTTAACGTGGAATGTTATTACTGACGGACAGGTGCTGTGGTGTGACTGCAGCCAGGGACGTAAAAAAATCCTCATCTCCATGGCAAACGTCTCGGTCGCGTTCACTCATTTGCCGCTTTTCCACAAACGCAGGGGTAGGCAACCCAGAACGTTGAAAGAGCCATTTTGGACCCAAATAACACAACGCTGTTAAGCGCCATTCCTATAAAACTTGCGGGCCGCACTAACATGAAACTTTCATATTAAGGTGGGGGCCACAAAATAATGTCTAGCGGGTCGCAAATGGCCCGCGGGCCGCGCGTCTGAGCCCCTGTTTTAGACCGAAAATCCCTCCATATTCTTTACTGCAGTGGTTCTCAACCTATCTTCAGTGATGTACCTCCTGTGAACATTTTTTTAATTCAAGTACCCCCTTATCAGAGCAAAGCATTTTTGGTTGAAAAAAAGAGATAAAGAAGTAAAATACAGCACTATGTCATCAGTTTCTGATTTATTAAATTGTATAACAGTTCAAAATATTTCTCATTTATAGTGGTCTTTCTTGAACTATTTGGAAAAAAAGTTATAAAAATAACTAAAAACTTGTTGAAAAATAAACAAATGATTCAATTATAAAAATTAAATATTTTTACACATAGAAATAATCATCAACTTAAAGTGCTCTCTTTGGGGATTGTAATAGAGATCCATCTGGATTTATGAACTTAATTCTAAACATTTCTTCACAAAAAAAGAAATCTTTAACATCAATATTTATGGAACATGTCCACAAAAAATCCTAGCTGTCAACACTGAATATTGCATTGTTGCATTTCTTTCCACAGTTTATGAACTTACATTCATATTTTGTTGAATTATTACTCCATAAATATATTTATAAAGGATTTTTGAATTGTTGCTATTTTTAGAATATTTAAAAAAAATCTCATGTACCCCTTGGCATACCTTCAAGTACCCCCAGGAGTATGCGTACCCCCATTTGAGAACCACTGCTCTAGTGCAGTATTTTCCAACCACTGTGCCACAGCACACTAGTGATTATGTAGTTTCACCTATTTGGGTTAAAAATATTTTTTGCAAACCAGTAATTATAGTCTGCAAATAATGTGCCGTTGTTGAGTGTCGGTGTTGTCTAGAGCTCGGCAGAGTAACCATGTAATACCATACCGTATCAGTAGGTGGAAGCCGGTAGCTATTTTATTTGTAGATGTCGGAAACACCTCGTGAGACGACGATGGTTTGTCGTGATCACTACATGGAGGCGACAGCAGAAGGCAGTGTACAGGTAAAAGGTATCTAATGTTTCAACCAAAAATAAACAAAAAGTGATTGCCTCTAAGAAAAGGCAATTAAGCTTAGGGGTGGCTATGTCCAATGAACTGAACTGGCTACAAAGTAAACAAAAACAGAATGCTGGACGACAGCAAAAACTTACAGCGTGTGGAGCAGAGACGGCGTCAACAAAGTGCATCTGTACATGACATGACAACATTGTCCACACAAAAAAGAAAGCAACAACTTAAATATTCTTGATCGCTAAAACAAAGCAGGCGCGGGGAATAGCGCTCAAAGGAAGACATGAAACTGCAACAGGAAAAGACACCAAAACACACAGGAAAACAGCACAAAACTCAAATTAAATCGCAGTGTTATGTGACAGGTGGTGACAGTACACCTACTTTGAGACAAGAGCTATAGTGATGCATGCTTGGTTATGCTTTAAATTCATATCCAACAATTGTGATAACAAGTTTTTATTGTTTACTGAGTTTCATTTTTTAATGATTTCTGATGGTGGTGTGCCTATGGATTTTTTCAATGAAATAAAATGAGCCTTGGCTCAAAAAAGGTTGAAAAACACTGCTCTACTGCTTGCTAGTGTTACCGAATCTGAGTTATTGTGTAGAGAGATGGGGAAATAATTACAAAAGTACACTGCATTCATTAACGGTGTTACAAAAAAGATCAGTTAGTATAATACATAATGTTGGATATAGAGAACATACAAACCCTTTATTCATTGAATGGAAACTTCTGAAATTCCACGACATAGTGAATTTTCAAACAGCTAAAATGATGTATAAAGCAAACTATAACCTGCTTCCCAAGAATATACAACAATTCTTCTCAACTAACGAGGAGAAATATAATCTTAGAGAAAAATGTAATTTAAAACAGTTGTACGCACGTACAACACTTAAGACCTTCAGTATATCTGTATGTGGAATTAAATTATGAAATCAAACATCCATCCATCCATTTTCTACCGCTTATTCCCTTTTGGGGTCGCGGGGGGCGCTGGCGCCTATCTCAGCTACAATCGGACAATGTACTAATATAATCCACTTCAAGACACTCTTCAAACTTAAAGTGTTTACAAAGTACAAAGAAGAAGAACACAGGTGAGTATAATCAATTACATTTGTCATAAGCATGTATGCCCTGGCACACCATGATCCAGAGGTGTGGACTCAAGTCACATGACTTGGACTCGAGTCAGACTCAAGTCATGAATTTGATGACTTTAGACTCGACTTGACAACATTTAAAAAGACTTTCAACTCGACTTAGACTTTAACATCCATGACTTGTGACTTGACTTGGACTTGAGCCTTTTGACTTGACATGACTTGCTACTTTCCCCAAAACCCAACGATTAAAAAGTTATTCAGAAGCGCTCCGTATCTGTTCGTGTGTGAGATGACAGTGTGCGCACTACCTGTCAGAACAGCAGCCAATCAAATTACAGCCATGTTATTTTCGTCACACAGCATTCAGCCAATCAAATTGCACGAAAACCAACGAAAAAGAGCTCTCAAACAACACTCCAGTGAGGAAAAGTTATGCCAAAATTGTTTTGTTTGGGTATAAAAACTATGACTTGGTCAACAAAAAACTAATTGCCGTATGCAAAGCATGTGGTTCGTTGGAAGATTACATACGGAGACGCAACAACTTCCAACTTCGTTCGACATTTGAAGTTGCACAAAGAAGGGTAAGTTTTGAATGTAAGCTAACGTTTATTGGCTGAGTAACGTAACTTTTATTTGCTGTGTAGTTAAATCAGTGAGGCTCTAAACTCACTGCTAACGTTATAACCACAGACATCTTATAAGTAGACGCGGCATCGAGCGCTACTGCCTATTGCCGCTGACGTGACGCGGGGCCGCCATCTTGGAGTGGTGATCCCCTCCACTCAGTGCAATTCATTTGGCAGGAGCAATGAACTGTCAGCACATTTAATTCATTTTACCTCACTGAATACCACTGATATTCACGCGCGTTTTTGTCATACGTGTAACTATGATAAAGGACACATGTTTTGGCGTGTTCATAGTTTGCTTAACAGTAATAGAATATTCTTATATGCTATAAGTGACCAGACGTCCAAGATCAAAACTGGGAATAATAATCCCAAAAAGGGGGAAAAAAACGGTCAACTACTTCTAAGTTGAAGAAACAATATGATTAGGTTATATACACATGCATATATCCTACATAAACAATGTATGAATACACTATATATCTATATATCTTATAGACTGTATTTCTGTTGCTGCAACAGCAGAGTTTATTCTGTCTTGACACTTTGTATTAATACTTTGTATTACATTCTTCCCTTAAATGATCATGTTTACAGTGATTGTTTTATATGTATTTTTCATGTATGTTGCTTTGGATAAAAGTGTCTGCCAACTTAAACATAAACTTATATAAACACCTGAAAGTCTTTATATCAGCTAAAACCACCAATCTGTTTCACTGGATTCAGATGAAAAGCCAATTCTGTCTTACCCAACAAAGTTAGTATTTGAATATTGTTACTTGAAGACTTATTCCTGGTTACAGTTATACTGTTAAGAGAGTATTGTCTTATACTTTGCCTAAAATGAGAATGCATCATAATCAGTGGCGGCAGGTTAATTTTCCAGAGGGCCGTGAATTCTAAAAAGTACAACTCTGTTCCTTGTTATTTTCATGTATTTGTTATGTTTTTCATGTGTACGCACGCATCATTACATACAGTATGAGATAAGGTAAGAACAGGATAGAAACTGCTGTGGAACTAGTTCCAATGCTATATGCCATGGAAATACAATGTTAACACCCTTGTGCAAATAAGTACAGTTGCACTTGTTTTTTCAAATGTGTTCATTCTGTAAAGGAATGAGTTAAATGTTTAAAATAACTGGTTAATAGTGCTATTATGAAGTGCAATGTCAGCACAATTTTTTTTATTATACTGTAAATACATACAGCGTTTTAAAAGCATACACAATTTGTGTAAATGTATTAGTCTGTGGTTAAAAGCACTTGAAATGACTCGAAACTCAAAATGCAGGACTTGGGACTTGACTTGAGACTTTCCAGTCTTGACTTTGGACTTGACTCGGGACTTGCCTGCCTTGACTTGGGACTTGACTCGAGACTCGAGGGCAAAGACTCGAGACTTACTTGTGACTTGCAAAACAATGACTTGGTCCCACCTCTGCAATTATCATCTTCTCATGACCGGAGCAAAAAACGTTTTATACATTTATACTGAAATAAATACATCTACTACTTATTAAATGGAAATATAGAAAAAAATACCAGCAGCGGTAAAGTTTAGATCCATGAAGGAAAGAAGAAAGTGAATGAATGTTTATAACTGAATACATTTACATATGCATAAAAAATAAGTTTTCTTTTGTATTATTTTTTAATGAATTAAGTAACTTTTATGACTTCTGGCATTTAGCATTTGGATGCTAAATGCCAAAATGTCCTTATGGGAAGAAGAGCATGCAAAGCAGAGCTACAGGTACTTCAAGATGCACTGTGTGCTTTTCGATGCATTTACAAGCAGTAAGCTCTCCGCCTGAAAGAGCGCGCTTGTCAACACACATTGCTTCTGCTTACATTATTTCATCTGTGTTGACACTCCAGAGGTTGTTTTTTTTTTTTTGTGGAGGCGCTCAAATTTTATAGGTTGCAAAAAAAAAAAAAAAATCGCACTAAAATCATTCTGGTGTGCAGCATCAGGTGGGTCAGGGACTATGATAAAGTATTGGACGGTTCTTGTTTAATTAACTAAACATTAATGACCACATTGAGCCGAATGAACCATTTTGACCAAATTAACAAGACATTATTTTTGGGGCGTGTGAGGGACATGAAGAAAAGCTCAGAGGCACTTGAGGAGAAGTCATTTGTAGAGGGTTTGGCATATGTGCCAACTGCCGAGACAAATTTCAGCTCTTTTGGCCAAGAGCAAAACGACTTGAAAAGAAATTCCTCATTATCAAAGATCAATATGTCACAGTGGAACAATTAGCAGAGGCTACCTGATTGCTGCAAGCAATTAAAGATGTGGAAGTGTGTGTCGAAATGGAACTGGGCACTGGGATAAACTGGAATCATGACGTAATTTCTTTGCTCATTAGTGGGGAAATTATCTGATGGCTAATGGGGCAATCAAATGGTTAATATATGCAGGCAACAATAAATCTAATTTGACCACTACTCGGAGCCTTTACGTTACCTGTACGTTTGGTTCCCTTGTTTTCTTTCAGATTTTACTCTGACTACCGTAAATTTCGGATTATAAATCGCAGTTTTTTTCATAGTTTGGCCAGGGGTGTGATTTATACTCTGGAGCGACTTATGTGTGAAATTATTGAAACATTACTGTAAAATATCAAATAATATTATTTATCTCAGTCACGTAAAGCAGGGGTCACCAACACGGTGCCCGCGGGCACCTGGTAGCCCATAAGGACCAGATGAGTAGCCCGCTGGCCTGTTCTAAAAATAGCTCAAATAGCAGCACTTACCAGTGAGCTGCCTCTATTTTTTAAATTGTATTTATTTACTAGCAAGCTGGTCTTGCTTTGCTCGACATTTTTAATTCTAAGAGAGACAAAACTCAAATAGAATTTGAAAATCCAAGAAAATATTTTAAAGACTTGGTCTTCACTTGCTTAAATAAATTCATTAATTTTTTTATTTGGCTTCTTATAACATTCAGACAGACAAATTTAGAGAAAAAATACAACCTTAGAAATTATTTTAGGATTTTTAAACACAAATACTTTTTTACCTTTTAAATTCCTTCCTTTTCTTTCCTGACAATTTAAATCAATGTTCAAGTATTTTTTTTATTTATTGTAAAGAATAATAAATACAATTTATTGAAATTCTTCATTTTAGCTTCTGTTTTTTTGACGAATAACATTTGGGAAATATTTCTTCAAACTTATTAAAATTCAAAAAAATAATTCTGGTAAATCTAAAAAATCTGTAGAAATCAAATTTAAATCTTATTTCAAAGTCCTTTGAATTTCATTTAAAATTTTTGTTCTGGAAAATCTAGAAGAAATAATGATTTTATCTTTGTTAGAAATATAGCTTGGTCCAATTTGTTATATATTTTAACGAAGTGCAGCTTGGATTTTAACCTATTTAAAACATGTCATCAAAATTCTAAAATTAATCTTAATCAGGAAAAATGACTGATAATGTTCCATAAATAAATGTTTTCAAAAAGATTCGAATTAGCTAGTTTTTCCTCTTCATTTTTTTCGGTTAAATTTTAAATTTTAAAGAGTCGAAATTGAAGATAAACTATGTTTAAAAATTAAATTTTCTTTTTTTTCGTGTTTTTCCTCTTTTAAACCGTTCAATTAAGCGTTTTTTTTCATCATTTATTCTCTACAAAAAACATTCTGTAAAAGGAAAAAAAATGTACGATGGAATGACAGACAGAAATACCCATTTTTATAGATATAGATGTATTTATTAAAAAGGTAAATTGAGCAAAATGGCTATTTCTGGCAATTTATTTAAGTGTGTATCAAACTGGTAGCCCTTCGCATTAATCAGTACCCAAGAAGTAGCTCTTGGTTTCAAAAAGGTTGGTGACCCCTGACGTACAGTAAGACACTTGACCAGTGGTTCTTAACCAGGGTTCGGTGAGTCAACCTCAGGGTTTCGGCGGAGGTTAAAACACACCCGACCGACTCTTCGTGTAAATACAAACTTCTCCCTGTTGGCATATTACAGATACGTCAACAGCTGACTGATTTTCAGGTGTGTAATTTGTTGTGAGTTTATGCACTGTCTTAGTTTTGTTGTTTGAACAAGATGATGTTCATGCACGGTTCATTTTGTGCACCAGTAAAAAAAATATGGTTACACTTTAGTATGGGGACCACATTCACCATTAATTAGTTACTTATTAACATGCAAATTAGTAACATATTGTCTCTTAACTAGTCATTAAGTACTAATAAATGCCTTATTCGGCATGGCCTTATTATAACCCTAACCCTCTAATCCTAACCCTAACCAAATAACTCTAAATTAAGTCTCTATTACTTAGAATATGTTCCCCTAGTGTCCAAAAACTTTTAAATTAAGTCTTTGTTACTTACAATATTTTCCCTATACTAAAGTGTTACCAAAAACATACAACATTGTCTTGAATTTGAAAAAAAAAACATTTGATTTTTCACGAAAGAAGGGTTAGGTGAATGCGCATATGAAACTTGTGGGGTTTGGGACCTCCAACAAGACTAAGAACCACTGGACTAGACGTACATCAGCAATCCTCACACACACTGTCCCACCGCGGTGAGGGAAGTCTTGTCTTGGTTTTTCTGTCTTGTGATTTACGTGTTTTATTTTGAAAAGCTACCCTCTTGTGTCACCAGTCTGACGTCATCCCTGATTCCTGATTGTTTCCACCTGTTCCCCATCACTCCCACATCCTATTTAAGCTCACTTCTCCGTTTGTCCTTTGCCAGATCGTCTCATCTATCGTGCCTTTCTAGCGTCCATGTCCATGTCCTTGATTAACTCCTTGTCTTGCTCCTGTTTTCCTAGTTACCCTAGTTTTTGCTGTAATTTTGAGTTTACTTTTTCTTCCTTCGAGCGTCCTTGGTTATCCTTCGTCTTCCTGATTGATTGATTTTTTGTTATTTATAGTTAGTGTTTATATATAGGTCATTTTGGTGTTTTTTCCTCCTGTTGGAGCGCTTTTCGTTTATTCTTATTAATATTTTGTTTTTGTTAGAATTTCCTTAGATTAGTATTCCTCCTTATTTTTGTGGAGTGATTTTAAGTTAATTGTTTATCCTCGGAATTATTTTTCAGCGTGTTGATTATTCTTGTTAAAAAACTTTTTGCTTTCGAGGTAAAAAGTTGTTTCAAAATAAAAGCTTTATTTTTTTGAACTTCTTCCCTGCATCTGAGTCTTCTCCTTACTCCGAGTCGTAACACACACACACGTCAACCAATACAAATTCGGCAGGGGGCGGGTCATGGCAGAAGTGCATTGTGAAAAAAAAAGATGCTACCTGCTACTACTACTGTACCTATGAAAATTGATCATTTCAACATTGGCGGTAACTTATAAAAACTGAGAAGGGCTGAACAAAAATGGGTCCCATGCGCAGTAGATGATGGATGGAGAGCACAGCTTCACGGCAACCATCCAACTTTTCTGCATGTCATTGGATGGATGGACAAAGCATGGGCTTCAGTGACAACTGAAACCATCCTGTCCGGATTCAGAAAGGCTGAAATAATTAGAACTGCAACAGACGATGACTTATGACGTAAGCGACGTACCGATAGAAGAGGAAGCACCGCGTTTTCTACCTTTGGAGTTGGCAGAGTTGTTTAGAAGCGACATCGAGGAAGAAGATTTCATGGGATTTATCGATTAGGAGTGACAGATTGTTTGGTAAACGTATAGCATGTTCTATATCAGGGTTCACCAACCTTTTTGAAGGGCTACCAGTTTGATACACACTTAAATAAATGGCCAGAAATACCCAATTTGCTCAATTTACCTTTATTAAACAAATCTATATATATAAAAAAATGGGTATTTCTGTCTGTCATTCTGCCGTGCATTTTTTTGCCTTTTACGGAAAGTTTTTTGTAGAGAATAAATGATGAAAAAAACACTTAATTGAACGGTTTAAAAGAGGAGAAAACACCAAAAAAATTAAAATTACATTTTGAAACATAGTTTATCTTCAATTTCGACTCTTTAAAATTCAAAATTCAACAGAAAAAAATTAAAAGAAAAACTAGCTAATTCGAATCTTTTTGAAAAAATAAAAAAAAACGAATTTATGGAACATTAGTAATTATTCCTGATTAAGATCAATTTTAGAATTTTGATGACATGTTTTAAATAGGACAAAATCCACTTTGAATTCTACAGATTTTCTAGATTTGCCAGAATATTTTGTTTTGAATTTTAATCATAAGTTAGAAGAAATATTTCACAAATATTCTTCGTCGAAAAAACAGAAGCTAAAATGAAGAATTACATTAAAATGTATTTATTATTCTTTACAATGAAAAAAATAAATTTACTTGAACATTGATTTAAATTTTCAGGAAAGAAGAGGAAGGAATTTAAAAGTTAAAGAGGTATAAGTGTTTGAAAATCCTAAAATCACTTTTAAAGTTGTATTTTTTCTCTAAAATTATCTTTCTGAAAGTTATAAGAAGCAAAGTAAAACAATAAATCAATTTATTTAAACAAGTGAAGACCAAGTGTTTAAAACATTTTCTTGGATTTTCAAATTCTATTTGAGTTTTGTCTCTCTTAGAATTCAAAATGTTGAGCAAAGCAAGACCAGCGTGCTTGTAAATAAATACAATTAATAAAATAGAGGCACCTCACTGGTAAGTGCTGCTATTTGAGCTATTTTTAGAACAGGCCGGCGGGCGACTCATCTGGTCCTTACGAGCGACCTGGTGCCCGCGGGCACCGCGTTGGTGACCCCTGTCCTATATCTTATAATTATTTAAATGACTCTTACCATAATATGTTATGTTAACATACCAGGCACCTTCTCCGTTGGTTATTTGGCGCAGTGGAAGAGAGTGGCCGTGCGCAACCCAAGGGTCCCTGGTTCAATCCCCACCTAGTACCAACCTCGTCACGTCCGTTGTGTCCTTGAGCAAGACACTTCACCCTTGCGCCTGATGGGTGCTGGTTAGCGCCTTGCACGGCAGCTCCCTCCATCAGTGTGTGAATGTGTGTGTGAATGGGTAAATGTGGAAGTAGTGTCAAAGCGCTTTGAGTACCTTGAAGGTAGAAAAGCGCTATACAAGTACAACCCATTTATCATATATTTATGCCTCATATAACAAACACTTATTCAGCCTGTTGTTCACTATTCTTTATTTATTTTAAATTGCCTTTCAAATGTCTATTCTTGGTTTTGGGTTTTATCAAATAAATTTACCCCAAAAATGCGACTTATACTCCAGTGCGACTAATACATGTTTTTTTCCTTCTTTATTTACTTATAATCCGAAAAATATGGTAATTATAAGTAACGGTTTAAGATGTAAAAAGATTGTTTTTGGCAAGAATGTTAATTGCAATGCAAATTCCATGCTTTAAAACACAAACAGGGCTTTTTTTCTTCCCAAGAGGACGACTGCTGTACTGGCTGCTGGTGGCAGGAGCTCTGTGCTCTTGTGTCCTCCTTCTGTGTTCTTGAAGTTTCCCTCTTGTTTTCATGTGGGTTTCTTTGCCTTTTGGTTGGGGTCCCTTTGGGACTGTGTGAACTTCTGAGTCTGCTGGGTCTTTCCAACCCAGAGTCTGTTTGGAGAGACTGAAGGAGATGTGGATGAAGAGACAGGGCTGCGGAGCGTCTTGGCTGAAAGAGCAAGTATCAGACATCTCAGTCTCTTTGGACGTATCCTCGCTCATCCATGCAGACTGGATACTGGCCGAGAGTTAGTGGGCGGCTGAGGTTGCTTTGTTGGGTCTGCTCCTGTCTCTGGCCTAGCTCCCCCAACCCCAGCAGACGATGGCGTGGAACGCAGCAGAGAGCGCCACAGTGTATATGTTTTTTGTTTTTTTGTTGTTGTTTTACTTTTGTGGCTGTGTGTCGAAGTGGCACTGCTGGTGTGGAAGCTGGTTGCATCAGCTCTGCTATTTTAATGTCTTTAATGTCCGTTGTGTTCTTTGATGTATCCCTCTTACACACATGTTTATGTGTGCTATGGTTATGATGTGTTTTTTTCCTTGGCCTCAGTCTGGACCCCCTCTCCTGGGGCCCAGGCAAACACTGAATATTTGAATCTTAATTTCCCTTCGGGGATTATTAAAGTATTCCAGGCTCGACTACTGCAACGCACTTTTTGTCAGGATCCCCAGCAAGAACATTCAGAAGCTGCAGTACATACGAAATAGTGCTGCGAGGATCCTGATGAGAGTGCGGAAACATGACCACATCACACCAACTCTCAAATCCCTTCACTGGCTTCCTGTTCCAATCAGGATTTAATTCAAAATCTCCCTACTAACTCACCAGTGCCTCTGTGGAAATGCCCCCCTTTACCTCAAGGAACTGCTCACCCCTAAATCGTCCACACAACACCTCCGCTCCATACAGGCTAACGTCCTCCAACCTCCACGGACAAAGCTTCGAACAATGGGAGACCGGGCTTTCTGCTCCTCTGTTCCCAGTCTGTGGAACGCTCTCCCTGACCACCTGAGGGCACCTCAGACTGTGGATGCTTTAAAAAAGGCTTAAAAACCCATCTTTTTAAAAAAGCCTTTTTATAGACATGCATGCTGGTTGTAGCTATTGGGCTGTTTCTAGTGTTATATTTAAAACATTTTTTTAAATATTTTTACTATTATTATTATTACTATTTTTTACACTGTGACACTTTGAGGTTGTTTGCTCAACATAAAGTGATTTTTTACAAATAAAATCTGTTTTTATTATTATTATCATTATTACTGATTCTGATTGTGATAATATTGTTGAGAAAGTGCTTGTAAAAGTAAGGAGAAAGCGCATTTAAGACATAAGTCTTCAGTTTAGTGCTGGGTTAGAGAAGATGGTTAAATACACAATGCAAATATGGGTGATAGATGAACAAAAGAAGGAAAACCCAAGAACAGTATTATAGTAGGACACACACCTGTTTAGCTCAACAAAGTAGGGATGGCTGTTCTTTTTCCTTGATTTGATTAATTGGAAAAACAGGGAATAAGCGGTAGAAAATGGATGGATGGATGGATGGATGGATAAACAATTGATTAATTGATTGATTTTTGTAGTTACGCCTGTTGCTCCAAAGCAGTAAACTACTCAGAAGGTATGTTTGAGGCACTATCTATTGCACTTCAAATATTGCAGCTTCGCTACATTCCATATTTATGTTTACATTTAATAGGAGTCTATATACTTGTTGTCTAAATTAAGTGTTAAATTAGGTCGTATTTATGTCTTTTGTGTACTACAATGCAGTATTTGTCTTTTTTTTCAATGATCAAGCATGTGAAAGTCCACGAAACCGCATAAATCCATTTTATTTTGCTTCAAAATATCACTTCCGTGTTTTTTTTTTTGTTTTTTTTTATGAAATATGTATAAAAATACAATGAAAAAAATGTGTTGAACATACCAATGTTGTACATTGTTGACGTACCACTTGCGGTACGTGGGCTTCATCTAGTGCAGGGGTGTCAAACTCAAATACAGAGTGAGCCAAAATGTAAAACTGAACAAAGCCGTGGGCCAAGGTTGAATAAATTAACCTTTTAATAAGGACCCAAACAAGTTTTGCATTGAATATTGAACAAGCAAGGCTTAAATAACTTTATAGTGACGTGCAAAATGGAGTTTACATAAATAATAATTAAAAAACATCAATGTCATATCAAATAAAATTTTAATAAATATTGAATGCCTCTTTTCTATTTGTGCCCTTCTGAGGTAAATATCAAAATAAACTTTTTCCACAGGCTAATAATACATTTGAAAATAAAATAATAATGAATAAATCAAACATTCAAGCCTTGAAGTAGCAAGAGAAAGTGCATGAATGAAACGTTAATTATTGCTCAGTTTGCTACACTGATTTGCTTTAACACTGAATATGGAAAAAGCAACACTTATATAACTTAATAGTGCAAAATCAACTTTCAAAAAACAAATGAAAAAACATCAATGGTATATTAAATACAATTTAAATAAAAAAATTTAATACCTCTTTTCTATTTACAACCTTCTGAGGTAAATATCAAGATTACATTTTTCCACAGGCTAATACATTTCAAAATAAAATAACAATGGGTGAGGGGGGGCGGGGTTTGGTGGTAGCGGGGGGTGTATATTGTAGCGTCCCGGAAGAGTTAGTGCTGCAAAGGATTCTGGGTATTTGTTCTGTTGTGTTTATGTTGTGTTATGGTGCGGATGTTCTCCCGAAATATGTTTGTCATTCTTGTTTGGTGTGGGTTCACAGTGTGGCGCTTATTTGTAACAGTGTTAAAGTTGTTTTTACGGCCACCCTCAGTTTGACCTGTATGACTGTTGACCAAGTATGCGCTTGCATTCACTTACGTGTGCATACGAGCGGGTTACATTATGTGACTGAGTCGGCATGCTTTTTGTATGGAGGGAAAGCGGACGTGACGCTCCCAATATTGTTGTCTGGGTGGAAATCGGGAGAATGGTTGTCCAGATTTTCGGGAGGGGCACTGAACTTTGGGAGTCTCCCGGGAAAATCGGGAGGGTTGGCAAGTATGAGTATTACCGGTGAATGCGGTGTTACAGCGGCACCGCCGCTGTATAGTACCGGCGGGCCAGCTCTAATGTTAATTTGATATTGCCTCAAGGGCCAAATGAAATTACACGGCGGGCTAAATTTGGCCCACCGGCCAGAGTTTGACACCCATGACCTAGTGGTACTCCAAAAAAATCACTTGAATAAATATTCAAACACAGTGTTAGTGTTCAAACTGTGTGTAATGTTACAGTGGCAAAACATATTAAATATACTTGGTAAATTCAACCTCTGCCTTTTTTTAATGAATATTTAGGCCTACCGTGTTATTTTATATTTACGGATAATTGGAGAGTGTTTTCTGAGGTGGTACTTGGTAAAAAAATAATTAGAGAATCATTGTTATGGCGTATTTATTAATAGCCAGCAAGAAGATGATACATATTTTAGACATGATGGATTTATACAGAGATCACAACAGCAGAAGTATATCACCCGGGGGGGGACATGTCAGTGTCAAAAAGACAGTCGGAAAAGGTTGGTAGTTAGGAATAGGTCAACTATGGTGTAAAAATACACTCAATTTTCAGGGCTTGCTTTGCTGCATTTCGTGCTGATAGAAATGTTCCCCTTTATTTTTGACAGTTTTCCTCTTTTTCTGACAAAGGCTACTCACATACCTGTGTGATTAAATTGTGGCAATCGATAAAGTTATTCACCAAGCAGGACTTCTGTTTTTAAAAAGCAACTGAGTGGCCAATCTTGCTGCTACTTTATCTCCACAGTGACGATCACGTTGACCAACATATGGCAGAACAACTTCTTGATGCACTTTAATTTCTGCATCATCATTAAAGTTAGTGTGTCTGCCTCACAATACGAAGGTCCTGAGTAGTCAAGGTTCAATCCCGGGCTCGGGATCTTTCTGTGTGGAGTTTGCATGTCCTCCCCGTGACTGCGTGGGTTCCCTCCGGGTACTCCGGCTTCCTCCCACCTCCAAAGACATGCACCTGGGGATAGGTTGATTGGCAACACTAAATGGTCCCTAGTGTGTGAATGTTCTCTGTCTATCTGTGTTGGCCCTGCGATGAGGTGGCGACTTGTCCAGGGTGTATCCCGCCTTCCGCCCAATTCTAGATGAGATAGGCACCAGCGCCCCCCGCGACCCCAAAGGGAATAAGCGGTAGAAAATGGATAGATGGATCATTAAAACATCTCCATTTCAAGACAGGACTCGTAATGCTAACAAGTCTACTATTTGGTATTAGCAACTGTCCAGGCAATGCTACTGTATATTAAGATAAAGTCTTTGGATTCACTTCATCTTTAACATTATCAGATCACATGACGTTGGTGAGTATTTGGTGAGAGCAATGTGTAAGGACAACGTAGTACACGCAGTGCTAACAACAAGGTAGGCTAACAACAAAGCTAACAATTGTAGCCGCGATTGCCAAGTTCACCAACTTTTGGCAGAACAATAACTAGCGCCTGTGGTTTCAGCATAGTAAAGGCCTACTGAAATGAGATTTTCTTATTTAAACGGGGATAGCAGGTCCATTCTATGTGTCATACTTGATCATTTCGCGATATCGCCATATTTTTGCTGAAAGGATTTAGTAGAGAACATCCACGATGAAGTTCTCAACTTTCGGTCCTAATAGAAAAGCCCTGCCTCTACCGGAAGTCGCAGACGATGACGTCACATGTTGATGGCTCCTCACATATTCACATTATTTTTAATGGAAGCCTCCAACAAAAAGTGCTATTCGGACCGAGAAAACGACAATTTCCCCATTAATTTGAGCAAGGATGAAAGATTCGAGTTTGAGGATATTGATAGCGGCGGACTAGAAAAAAAAAAAACGCGATTGCATTGGGACGGATTCCGATATTTTTAGATACATTTACTAGGATAATTCTGGGAAATACCTTATCTTTCTATTGTGTTGCTAGTGTTTTAGTGAGTTAAATAATACCTGATAGTCGGAGAGGTGTGTCCACGGGTGTCTCAGGGGAGTCGACGACAGCTATGGACGGCACAAGCTCAGCTTTTCTCCGGTAAGAACTGACTTTTTAACCACAATTTTCTCACCGAAACCTGCTGGTTGACATGTGGTCGGGATCCATGTTGGCTTGACCGCGCTCTGATCCATAGGAAAGTTTCACCTCCCGGAAATTTAAACAAGGAATCACCGTGTGTTTGTGTGGCTAAAGGCTAAAGCTTCCCAACTCCATCTTTCTACTGTGACTTCTCCAATATTAATTGAACAAACTGCAAAAGATTCAGCAACACAGATGTCCAAAAACCTGTATAATTATGCAGTTAAAGCAGATGACTTTTAGCTGTGTGTGTGTGTGTAGCGCTCATACTTCCTAAAAACCTGTGACGTCTTGCGTACACGTCATCATTACACGACGTTTCGAAGACAAAACTCCCAGGAAATTAAAAATTGTAATTTAGTAAACTAAAAAGGCCGTATTGGCATGGGTTGCAATGTTAATATTTCATCATTGATATATAAACTATCAGACTGCGTGGTGGGTAGTAGTGGGTTTCAGTAGGCCTTTAAATTCCAGTTGTAACGTAGAGGAATTACCCAGGATGTAATGGTGCATTTTCACGTAGAAACCATCAGTAATTGGCAAGCTATAGGGAAAATGTAGTAAACTAAGCTACCCGTTACTCTCGATTAAATGTAGCTAAACTACAGGCAAAACTATCCCCAGAAAATGGTAGCAAGTTACTCTACAAACTACATGGCAAAACAATATATATATATATACTAGGGCTGTGAATCTTTGGGTGTCCCACGATTCGATCCAATATCGATTCTTGGGGTCGCGATTCGATTATAAATCGATTTTTTTGATTCAACTCGATTCTCGATTCAAAAACGATATTTTTCCGATTCAAAACGATTCTGTATTCATTCAATACATAGGATTTCAGCAGGATTATAAATGGGTTGTACTTGTATAGCGCTTTTCTACCTTCAAGGTACTCAAAGCACTTTGACACTACTTCCACATTCACCCATTCACACACATTCACACACTGATGGAGGGAGCTGCCATGCAAGGCGCTAACCAGCCCCCATCAACAGCAAGGGTGAAGTGTTTTGCTCAGGACACAACGAACGTGACAAGGTTGGTACTAGGTGGGGATTGAACCAGGGACCCTCGGGATGAGCACGGCCACTCTCCCACTGCGCCACGCCGTCCCCTAATAATAATAATTAGCTTTATTGTCTAAGAGGAGAAATGTGTCTTGGACATCAAGACACAGCGTTTTACATACATACATACATACATACATACATTCATACATACATACATACATACATACATACATACATACATACAGTTGGTCCGACAATACAGTGACGACAGTGAACAGTGCACAGGTGTATCGGTTAGTTATGAGATCACACATTAAACTACTCCCGTATTGCCCTATCCCAATATTGCACTCCTTATTAAGGCATCCATTCATTTAAGTCGTTTTCTGTTGTTAAGTGCTTTGATTGCCAGTGGGACAAAGAAACATCTATGCCTGTTGAGTTTGTATGTTGCTGTTCTGTACCATTTACCATCAACACAATTTCACTATGAAGTATGTGGTGTTGGTCACAGGTGATTTTAAGACCCTTTTTCCTCACGGTCTTGTCAAATATTCCTTGAAGGGAACAAAAGGGCTGCATAACAAAATTGTTACCAGCCCTGTTGATAAGGTTTTGAAGTTGGGTTTTCAGTTTGACAGACAGATTTCCAAACCATGTGGAGATGCCATAACAGATGCCTTATAAAACAACATCATGGTAATACTTGCCACACCGTGGACCCCGAGCTTTCTTAGAAAGCGCAGGGATTCTATTCTTATCTATTCTAATCTATTCTTAATATGGGAGCAAACAGATTAATCTTGGTTGGCCTAAGTTAACTGGGAATCAAAACAAATACCCAAGTACTTATAGGAGGACACTTGCTCCATTGTCTCCCCACGGATAATGATCAGGCTGTGTTCTTTTACAGATTTGGGATCAAAAACCATACCCTTGATTTTTTTTTACATTTAAAATATGATTTTTCTCCACACACCACCTCAAGCCCCTTTCTATCACTTGTTTGTATGAGTCGATGTTAGAGGATAGTTTAGGCCAGTGGTTCTCAACCTTTTTTCAGTGATGTACCCGCTGTGAACATTTTTTTAAATTCAAGTACCCCCTAATCAGAGCAAAGCATTTTGGGTTGAAAAAAAGAGATAAAGAAGTAAAAGACATCACTGTCATCAGTTTATGATTTATTAAATTGTATAACAGGGCAAAATATTGCTCATTTGTCGTGGTCTTTCTTGCACTATTCGGAAAAAAAGATATAAAAATAATTAAAACTTGTTGAAAAATAAACTAGTGATTCAATTATAAATAAAGATTTTTACGCACAGAAGTAATCATGAATGAATGAATGAAATAAGTTTATTTCGGTCATATAATCAATCAACCATTTTGTGTGGTCAGTTTTACAGTACAGGTTATACATAAACAATCATACACATACACACACAGAAGAAAAGAAAAGAAAAGAAAAGAAAAGAAAAAGAATGACCAAAAAAGTAATAGGCTGAAGCCAAAGCTTATATTTGCCTATCCTATACCTTCACTGAAAATTAGATTGCCTGGAACATCAACGTTAAAAAAAAAAAAAAAAAAGTAATTGTTACTATATTTTATAATTTTCAATTATTTCACTTTTCAAGGTTTTCTTAAACCTTACCAAAGAAGTGCATGTCTTCAGCTCATCACTGAGCTTGTTCCACAATTTAACTCCTAAAACTGAAATACTTTTGTATTTTATATTTGTTCTCGCTTTACCTATTTCAAAAATCAATATCCCCTGTAAATTATAGTTTTCTCCTCTTAAATGAAATAAAAAAGAATACAAGCTGGAAGGCTGTTGTTCTTTACTCGAAACATAATTTCCATTGTTTTTTAAAACACAATGTCTGATAATTTTAATACATTTGAACTTATAAATAATGGATTGGTATGTTCATAGTAGCACACTTTGTGTATTATTCTAATGACCCTTTCTTGAAGTTGTATTATTGGGTCTATGTTTGTTTTATAAACATTTCCCCAAATTTCAACACAATACGTTAAATATGGAAAAATGAAAGAATAATACAACATATGCAGGCATTTCTTACTCAGCATCAACTTAAGTGCCCTTGTTACGCCAAATTTCTTCTCCCTACAAAAACCTCCCCCCCCCCCATTTACTTCCGGGGTCATGATTAATACAGACGTTTTGTTAACGCTATGTTATAAAAATATGATGCTGTATTATAAAAATACAGACGTTTTGTTAACGCTATATTATAAAAAAATTTAAAATACAATTTACAAACACAAGCTATGGGATGACATAAGAGGAAACGTGACCCCGGAAGTAAATGCGTCATCCCAGAGCTTGTGTTTGTAAATAGTTTTTTAATTTTTTTTATAATATAGCGTTAACAAAACGTCTGTATTTTTATAATATAAGCGTTATATTTTTATAATATAGCGTTAACAAAACGTCTGTATTTTTATAATATAGCGTTATATTTTTATAATATAGCGTTATATTTTTATAATATAGCGTTATATTTTATAATATAGCGTTATATTTTTATAATATAGCGTTTACAAAACGTCTGTATTAATCATGACCCCGGAAGTAAATGGGGAGGGGAAGGTTTTTGTAGAGGGGAATACATTTGGCGTGACACCCTCTTTGGGGATTGTAATAGAGATCCATCTGGTTCCATGAACTTAATTCAAGAACTTAATTCTAAACATTTCTTCATAAAAAAATAAATCTTTAACATCAATATTTATGGAACATGTCCACAAAAAATCTCTCTGTCAACACTGAATATTGCATTGTTGTAGTTCTTTTCACAGTTCATGAACTTACATTCATATTTTGTTGAAATATAATTCAAAAAATATATTTATAAAGGATTTTTGAATTGTTGCTATTTTTAGAATATTTAAAAAAAAATCTCACGTACCCCTTGGCATACCTTCAAGTACCCCCATTTGAGAACCATTGCTTTAGGCTATGTTAATCCTTTGAGCTTTGTCAATATTTTAGGCTTTGGTTGGGGATTTTTCAGTAAACTAAGCATGAGTGTGCTGTCTGAAATTTTGATTATATAGTTGTTTATTTAGTTGCACGTATTATGCTAATCAAATTAGTCAAAATCGTGCCCGTGTAAGCCAAACTGAACAGTGTGATTGTGTCTGGTGCAGAGGTAATTACAAGTACAAGTTAACATGAGTTTTTTCATGGCTATTTCGGGAGTGGCAAAGACCAAATCAACAACTAATTGAGGCACAAAGTCTATGAGGGCGCAGGCCACCTTTTGAGACATTAATTATTACTTGTGGTGATGGAAGGGTTAAATAAACTGGGCCTACCAAAACATGGATGGACAGCATAGAGTTAATTATGATGAAACGATCCAATTCTGGCGAGATTGAGGCTCTGATCGGGGGCACACGGCACGCGTGGCGACCATTCTGATTAGCAGTCAGACGCTGCTTTCCTCGACATTTTTGATGCGGGACAATCTCAAGCTTTTTCAATTACACACTCCAACAGCCTTTTAACTACCAAAACCAAGCTCATTTGCATGATTGGGATATAATTATGCTGTGTTCTGTTGCAATGCCACGGACCCCCCCCCCCCCACCCGTAAGTGGAAATCAATCACCAATAAGCAATCTATGCAACTTCTTTGACATTGGAATGAATCAATCATACAAATCTAATGTGGTAAAACCTTTAAAATCTTTTCTGACACACCATTAAAGGCCTACTGAAACCCACTACTACCCACCATGCAGTCTGATAGTTTATATATCAATGATGACAAATTAACATTGCAACACATGCCAATACGGCCTTTTTAGTTTACTAAATTGCAATTCTAAATTTCCCGGGAGTTTTGTCTTGAAAACGTCGTGTAATGATGACGTGTACGCAAGACGTCACGGGTTTTTAGGAAGTATGAGCGCTGCGCACACGCACAACTAAAAGTCGTCTGTTTTAATCGCATAATTATACAGTATTTTGGAGATCTGTGTTGCTGAATCTTTTGCAATTTGTTCAATTAATATTGGAAAAGTCAAAGTAGAAAGATGTAGGTGGGAAGCTTTAGCCTTTAGCCACACAAACACACGGTGATTCCTTGTTTAAAATTCCTGGAGGTGAAACTTTCCTATGGATCAGAGCGCGGTCAAGCGAACAGTGATCCCGACTACAAGTCAACCAGCAGGTTTCGGTGAAAAAATTGTGGTTAAAAAGTCGCTTCTTACCGGAGAAAAGCTGAGCTTGTGCCGTCCATAGCTGCCGTCGACTCCCCTGAGACACATGGCGTCAACACACCCGTGGACACACCCCTCCGACTATCACGTACTGTTAAACTCACTAAAACACTAGCAACACAATAGAAAGATAAGGGATTTCCCAGAATTATCCTAGTAAATGTGTCTAAAAACATCGGAATCCGTCGCAATGCAATCGCGTTTTTTTTTTTAAACTTTTTTTTTCTAGTTCGTCGCTATCAATATCCTCAAACACGAATCTTTCATCCTCGCTCAAATTAATGGAGAAATTGTCGTTTTCTCGGTCCAAATAGCACTTTTTGTTGGAAGCTCCCATTATAAACAATGTGAGGGTGTGAGGAGGCCCCACACTTGTGACGTCATCGTCTGCGACTTCCGGTAGAGGCAGGGCTTTTCTCTTAACACCGAAAGTTGCGAACTTTATCGTGGATGTTCTCTACTAAATCTTTTCAGCAAAAATATGGTAATATTGCGAAATGATCAAGTATGACACATAGAATGGACCTGCTATCCCCATTTAAATAAGAAAATCTCATTTCAGTAGGCCTTTAAACTTCAAACTGTGAACTTTTCGATTCAAAACAGAAGTCTCGGGGGAGAAGAGACATGCTGACTGCACATGTGTACTGTAAAGAGATTATGAGACAAGATGGGGAGATTATGCGACTGGTTTTCTCCGTTTAACCGCCCCAAGGGTTTTGAAGGTGCAGACAGTATTTTAAAAGTGTTGAACTTTTGATGCCTATGCCAGTCCTCCACGGCAGACAACTGACTTCACCACTTCAAGATATTTTTTGAGGCCAGATGAAGGAACCTTTGATGCAACAGTTGAGCCACACAACCAAAGTCTTTCTAGGTCAACTCTTTGTGGAACAACATTACGGAAGCTCCTCTCGTGAGCTTGACATGCACACACCAGGGCTTTGTTGGTGTCAGTCTGGCCTGCACCGATGCAAGTGGGCAGGAGATCACACCTGATGGCCACAGACTAGCGAGCACTCTTCACTGATCAATCACAACTGCAACTGTTCAAAGCTGATGGCAGACATGCCTGAACAGTTACAAGTCGGGTAGCGGTTGGCTTAGGAAGATAAAGAGCGGACCGCAATGGAAAAGTTGGTGTGTCAGCATGGTCTATGACAGATGTTTTGATAACGTTCAGAGATTTACTGCAGCACATTGTATCCAAATAAATAGAACGATTTAAAGGCCTACTGAAATGAGATTTTCTTATATGTCATACTTGATCATTTCGCGATATTGCCATATTTTTGCAGAAAGGATTTAGTAGAAAACTTCCACGATAAAGTCACAACTTTTGGTGCTGGTAAAAAAGCCTTGTCTTTACCGGAGGTCGCAGACGATGACGTCGCAAAGGTGAGGGCTCCTCACATCCTCACATTGTCTTTAATGGGAGCCTCCAGCAGCAAGAGCTATTCGAACCGAGAAAACGACAATTTTCCCATTAATTTGAGCGAGGATGAAAGATTTGTGGATGATGATATTGATAGCGAAGGAATAGAAAAAAAATAAAAATAAATAAATAAAGTAAAAAAAAAAAAGGCGATTGCATTGGGACGGATTCAGATGTTTTTAGACACATTTACTAGGATAATTCTGGGAAATCCCTTATCTTTCTATTGTGTTGGTAGTGTTTTAGTGATATTAAATAGTACGTTACAGTCGGAGGGGTGTGTCCACGGGTGTCTTGAGGCCAGTGTCTGAGGGAAGTCACAGCAGCTGTATGGACGGCACAAGCTCAGCTGATCTCCGGTAAGTGGCGACTTTTTGACATAATTTTCTCGCCGAAACCTGCTGGTTGACAAGTGGTCGGGAACCATGTTCGCTTGACCGCTCTGAGCCATAGTAAAGCTTCACCTCCGGGAATTTTAAACAAGGAATCACCGTGTGTTTGTGTGGTTAAAGGCTAAAGCTTCCCAACTCCATCTTCCTACTTTGACTTCTCCATTATTAATTGAACAAATTGCAAAAGATTCAGCAACACAGATGTCCAGAATGCTGTGTAATTGCGAGATGAAAAGAGACGACTTTTTACCTGCAAGTGGTGCTGCGCTAATATTTCCTGACAGTCCGTGACGTCACGCGCACGCGTCATCATTCCGCGACGTTTTCAAGAAGAAACTCCGCGGGAAATTTAAAATTGCAATTTAGTAAACTAAACCGGCCGTATTGGCATGTGTTGCAATGTTAATATTTCATCATTGATATATAAACTATCAGACTTCGTGGTCGGTAGTAGTGGGTTTCAGTAGGCCTTTAACATTGAGAAGGGTCTATAGTTTTAGTAAGTGGATTAACGCAGAAATGTACACCATATAATAAGCATCGACTGCTTTAGTGAGTATTCTTCATCATCTTCCTGTTTTATCATATATGGTACCTTGTGTGGGGCAGCATGGTGAAACAGGGGTTAGTGCATGTGCCTCACAATACGAAGGTCCTGAGTTCAATCCCGGGCACGGGATTTTTGTGTGTGGAGTTTGCATGTTCTCCCAGTGACTGCGTGGGTTCCCTCAATCTGTGTTGGCCCTGTGATGAGGTGGCGACTTGTCCAGGGTGTACCTGAATGCAGCTAAGATACATTCCATCACCCCCTGCGACCCCGAAAGGGACAAGTGGTAGAAAATGGATGGATGGATGGATGGTACCGTGTGTAATTGATTCCATCACAATAAACTGCTTTTTGTTATGGTCTTGTTCGCCTTGCAAAGAGTTGCATTTACCCACTCGGCTGGATGCTTTACGCTTAGGATGCTGGAATAAGTTTGTTGTTCTGCTGCCTTTTTTAGGCAAACTTTGCAGCGTGCAGTCGCTTTTTTAATACCTGTTGTCGCAAATCCAAACCACTGACAACACATTTATTTTCTTCAAAACAAACGGCTTGTTTGTGTTAGTAGCAGTCATTGACCTCTCTGCTAATGAACAAATGGAGAAGGCGGAAACTACGGAAGCTCTTGACGGGCAAAATATGTGCCAGAGCAAGAGAAGAAAAACATTACTGTATTTTCCGGACTATAAGGCACACTTAAAATCCTTTTTTTTCCTCAAAACTCGACAGTGTGCCTTATAACCCGGTGCGCCGAATGTACGGAATAATTCTGATTTTGCTTACTGACCTCGAAGCTATTTTATTTGGTACATTGTGTAATGATAAGTGTGACCAGTAGATGGCAGTCAAACATTAGAGATATATGTAGGCTGTACTTTGATGGCAATATGACTCAAGTAAACAACACCAACATTGTATATGTTCCATTGAAAATATAGAACATTACACATTGCGCTCGAAAATGTATCAAAATGTTTTCGTACGACTCTTGTAAGCTATGAAGCCGCACCACTTGATGGATTGTTGGCGCATTAATCATACGATTGTTATTATGGTTTGTGTATAAGGTAAGACATATTATCTGGCATTTTGTTTCACCATATTATGCAAAAGCAACTCTGCTTACCTTCTGGTACCAGCTGATTTGTATTTGGGATCTGTAAAAATCCAGAAAAATTGTGCGCGTCCGCCTTTGTAGTCCATGCCGAGGCCGTAGTCAATAGGCTCTTTCTTGTTCTCTATCTTCTTAATATGTGATATTCATCCTCCGCTGTTGCCATTTCTAGTATAAAGTAGTGAAAAGTTCTTACTTATATCTGCCATGAAAGCGCTAAAACTTACCGGTGTAGTGACTTTACATTATTCACCCAAGGAACTTTAATTATTGGAGTTCCGGTTGTACGTTTTTTACAGGACACATTTCCAGCCTTATTGTTGTTTATGGATGAGGAGATGCTGCTCCGTTGTTGATTTAAGTAAAGTCTGAACGTCATTAAAAGAGTTAGCTCCATCTTTTGACACTTCTTCCACTCCCGTCCTTGCACGCTACACGCTACAACAAAGATGACGGGGAGAACACCCTGTCGAAGGTGAGCCACGTAAATAAAACCGCCCACAAAACGGCGCATCCGGAAGCGACTGTCGCTTCCTATGCAACATTTGACCAAAGAACCACCATTATAGACCACAAGGAAGTGTTTTTTAGAAAAAAAAAGTAATAAAATGACTCCTTTGATGCACCTAATATATGAAAAAAGGTCAAAAATAGACCATTCGTAAAATTAATTCATCACCCATGCATAAAAATCCTTTGTCTTTTTGGGGGTGGGGGGGATCTAAGATGACAGGGGATGCAAAACAATAACAGTGCAATACTTTTTCATAACATGGCCACTACTGCCTTGTTCCTCTTGTCATATTCTTATTTTACTGTTATTATTTTAATTCTCATTGTTGCTTTTTATTTTATTCTTATTGTAATATTTTTCTATTTTGTTTCCATTTAAACCCCCATTATTTACTTTTCAGTTTTTAAATTTGATCTCAATTCTGTACACTGCTGCTGGAATTTTAATTTTCCTGAGGGAACTCTCCTGAAAGAATCAAAGTACTATCCATTTATCTATCTGTCTATCTGTCTATCTGTCTATCTATCTATCTATCTATCTATCTATCTATCTATCTATCTATCTATCTATCTATCCATCTATCTATCCATCCATCTATCTATTTATCTATCTATCTATCTATCTATCTATCTAGTGAAATCTACCCATTAAATAACGGTGTCACGTAAGTGGAATAATAATACAAATTGATTAGTTTGTTAGATGCCATTTGTGTCTACACGGAAATCAACACGGTACACAAAAGACCAAACTTTTGGCAAAAAATATCAGCCAAAAAAAAAATCCTACGAAAAATGGGGCATACAAACACTGAAGTACGAACTGTATCTCCTACTGTTTTGGAGCAGCAAAAACTGGCAATTTGATTCCTGGAGCTTCTTCTTTTTTTTTTTTTTTCCAAGATGGCGCTGCTGTAGTGGCTGCTGTAGGAAGGAGCTCTGTGCTCTTGTGTCATCCTTTTGTGTTTCCCTCTTGTTTTCATCCATCCATCCATCCATTTCCTACCGCTTATTCCCTTTTGGGGTCGCGGGGGGCGCTGGCGCCTAGCTCAGCTACAATCGGGCGGAAGGCGGGGTACACCCTGGACAAGTCGCCACCTCATCGCAGGGCCAACACAGATAGACAGACAACATTCACACTCACATTCACACACTAGGGCCAATTGTTTTCATGTGTTATTATATTTTTTTGCCTTTTGGTCCGGGACCCTTTGGGACTGTGTGACAAGGGGGGTCACTTTTGTGACCTCTGTGGTGCTTTTTTTGTGGACTTCTGGACCGACCTCCCGGGAGCCTTTTGGCCATGGAGACCAGCTGCTGGGTCTCTGCCACACCGGAGTCGGTTTGGAGGGACTGGAGGAGATGCGGATGAGGGGACAGGGCTGCGGAGCTAGCACTGAGCGCTGGGACGAAGAGGCTTCGCGGTGTCTTGGCTGGGTGAGCAGGTGTCGGACACCTCAGTCTCCTTGGACATATCATCGCTCATCCATGCGGACTGGACACTGGCCGAGAGTGGAGTCGGCTGTCTTAGTTGCTTTGATGGGTCTGCTCCTGTCTCTGGCCATGGTCCCTCCACCCCAGCGGACGATGGCGTGGAACACCGCAGAGGCCACCACAGTGTATATGTTTCTTTTACTTTTTATTCATAGCTGTATGTAGAAGTGTCTGGTTTTATCTGCTGCTTTAATGTCTTTAATGTCCTATGAGTTCTTTAATGTTCGATGTGTCCCTCTTACACACATGTAAGAGGGATGTGTACTATGGCTATGAGTTGTTGTTTTTTTCCCTTGGCCTCAGTCTGCACCCCCTCTCCAGGGCCCAGGCTAACACCGATCTTTTTATTTTATTTTAATCTTCTATTCCCCCCCCCCCCCCTTGTATACCTGTATCTCATCTTTTTTTTGTAAGGGGCGCTGGAAGCCGGCAGACCCGTCAGCGATCCTGTTCTGTCTCCCTTTAATGTTTGTCTGATCTTGAATGGGATTGTGCTGAAAATTGTAATTATCCTGAAGGAACTCTCCTGACGAAATAAATAAAGTACTATCTAATCTAATCTAATCTAATGTGTGGTTAGGACTATACTGTATGTTGCCAAAAGGAGTTAAAGAAAATATATTTAGTGAGTCATCAGTAAAATAAAATGCAATTGTTGATTTAACCGGATTTCGCGTGCGTGTGTGGTTGTCATGTTTTGATGACAACAGGCTTGCATTCACAATGTTGATTGGATCTGCCTGAGTGTCAGTTGGGTGCCATGATTGGGTATAAAAGCAGCTTCCATGAAATGCTAAGTAGTTCACAAACAAGGATGGGGTGAGGGTCACCACTAGGTAAGCAAATTGTCGAACAGTTTTAGAACAACATTTCTCAACGAGCTATTGCAAGGAATTTAGGGATTTTACCATCTACGGTCCGTAAAATCATCACAAAGTTCAGAGAATATGGAGAAATCACTGCACTTAAGCGATGATATTATGGACTGTTGATCCCTCAGGCGGTACTGCATCAAAAACCGACATCAGTGTGTAAAGGATATCACCACATGGGCTCAGGAACACTTCATAAAACCACTGCCAGTAACTACAGTTGGTCGCTACATCTGTAATTGCAAGTTAAAGCTCTACTATGCAAAGCAAAACCCATTTATCAACAATATCCTGAAACGCTGCTGGCTTGGCTGGGCCCGAGCTTACCTAAGATGGACTGATGCAAAGTGGAAATGTGTTCTGTGGTCTGACGAGTCCACATGTCAAATTATATTTGGAAACAGAAGACGTGGTGTCCTCCAGAACAAAGAGGAAAATAACCATTTGGATTGTTATAGGCGCAAAGTTCAAAAGCCAGCATCTCTGATGGTATGGGGGTGTATTAGTGCCCAAGGCATGGGTAACTTACACATCTGTGAAGGCACCATTAATGCTGAAAGGTCCATACAGGTTTTTGTCATCCAAGCAACGTTATTATGGACGCCCCTGCTTATTTCAGCAAGACAAGTGTTATAACAGCGTGGCTTCGTTAAAAAAAGAAGAGTGCGGGTACTTTCCTGGCCCGCCTGCAGTCCAGACCTGTCTCCCATCGAAAATAACAAGAATGGGAAAGAATCCCACTTTCAAAGCTTCAACAATTAGTTTCCTCACATCCCAAAGGTTTATTGAGTGTTGTTAAAAGAAAAGAGAATGTAACACAGTGGTGAACATGTCCTTTCCCAACTACTTTGGCACGTGTTGCGGCCATGAAATTCTAAGTTAATTATTATTTGCAAAAAAAATAACGTTTATGAGTTTGAACATCAAATATCTTGTCTTTGTAGTGCATTCAATGGAATATGGGTTGAAAAGGATTTGCAAATCATTGTATCCCGTTTATATTTACATCAAACACAATTTCCCAACTCATATGGAAACGGGGTTTGTAGTTTCTTTAATTGGTTTATTAATTGGGGCGGTCTAGCTCGGTTGGTAGAGTGGCCGTGCCAGCAACTTGAGGGTTGCAGGTTCGATTCCCGCTTCCGCCATCCTAGCCACTGCCGTTGTGTCCTTGGGCAAGACACTTTACCCACCTGCTCCCAGTGCCACCCAAACTGGTTTAAATGTAATTTAGATATTGGGTTTCACTATGTAAAGCGCTTTGAGTCACTAGAGATAAGCGCTATATAAATATAATTCACTTCAAAAATATAATTCACTACTTCTTATAATTTACAATGCATGAGTCCAACTGTACTTTGCAAAGCTTACATTTCCTTCCTCTCACTGTATTAACGGAGCCAAAGGAGGCATGTACCAGATGGCCGCCATGATGATACAGTCATCCTTTCACAGGTCAACAAGCAGCACTTGGACATTAGTCTACTGCCTGTTAGCACCATGCTGGTCACTTCCCTGCACCACACACTTATGTAAAGGTGACATTTTTCCACCTGATACACAGATGGTATTTACCCTTCCACTCAATTATCAGCAGCTGGGAGCATCGCAGTTGTAATCATTCAACGAGTGGATCGTTAATTACCTGTGTGTTTGTGTGTGCGTGCGTGTGTTTGCAGATGTGTGTGCATGCACTCGGGTCACACAGTACGTTTGCTATTCTGTCCTGTTGCTGCTTAGTTGATGTCTTAATACAGGGATGTCACACTGGTTTTCGTTGAGGGCCACATGGCAGTTATGGCTGCCATCAGAGGGCTACTTGTAACAGCAAAAAAATTATGAATTTGCCTCTGGATTTTATTACCAATTAAATGAATTGTTATAAATAGACTGTCGATTTTACAGTATACAGTAAGCCTTGCATTTACAAAGTTTTACTGTAAAACAGTAATTTTTTTAAACTGTCAAGGCGAGGACTGTGGTGCGGTCTGTTTTCCCTTGGTGCAAAAAGATTGGAACGGACATGGCGTGAAGGTAAGGACATATTTTAATTAATAACTCAAAAAAATGTACAAACGAAAGGCGCTCACAGAGGAGGTACAAAAACTTGGCTCTGAAAACAAAAACTTGCACAATGGCAGAAGAATGAACAACCAAAACGAAAACACTTAGTGTAACCGAGAAAGAGAATGGATCATCCACATGGATAACACGGGTGTGTAGGAGGTGATGTCGCCAGGCTAACTGCCTGGCAACTACAGGCTTAAATGCCTACTGAAACCCACTACTACCGACCACGCAGTCTGATAGTTTATATATCAATGATGAAATATTAACATTGCAACACATGCCAATACAGCCGGTTTAGTTTACTAAATTGCAATTTTTAATTTCCCGCGGAGTTTCTTGTTGAAAACGTCGCGGAATGATGACGTGTGCGCGTGATGTCACGGACTGTCAGGAAATATTAGGGCAGCACTATTCAGCTAAAAGTCGTCTCTTTTCATCTCGCAATTAAACCGTATTCTGGACATCTGTGTTGCTGAATCTTTTGTAATTTGTTCAATTAATAATGGAGAAGTCAAAGTAGAAAGATGGAGGTGGGAAGCTTTAGCCTTTAGCCACACAAACACACGGTGATTTGTTGTTTAAAATTCACGGAGGTGAAGCTTTACTATGGATCAGAGCGGTCAAGCGAACATGGATCCCGACCACTTGTCAACCGGCAGGTTTCGGTGAGAAAATTGTGTTAAAATGTCGCCTCTTACCGGAGATCTGTGGAGTTTGCGCTGTCCTTGTATCTGCCGTGACTTCCCTCGGACACTGACCTCAAGACACCCGTGGACACACCCCTCCGACTATTAGGTACTATTTAATCACACTAAAACACTGGCAACACAATAGAAAGATAAGGGATTTCCCAGAATTATCCTAGTAAATGTGTTTAAAAACATCTGAATCCGTCTCTATGCAAGTACTTTATTGACACATATCATTTCCAGGTGTTTGCGGGTCAGATAAAATGAAATTATCCATTTTAATAGCATAGCATATAGCATATAGCAGTTAGGATTCCATGACCCACAATGCACTTCTGCCATGACCCTCACCTGCCGAATTCTTATTGGTTGACGTGTGTGTGACGATTGCTGACATTTTCTTCGTCAGTTCCGCGAATGAGCTAAATAATATTTTTTGATATTTTACGGTAATGTGTTAATAATTTCACACATATGTCGCACCCCCGGCCAAACTATGAAAAAAACTGCGACTTATAGTCCGAAAAATACGGTAATAACCACTTTAACCACTGACTGAGCAGAAAGATTAAAAGGTTATTTTTCTGATTTTTTTCAGACAATATTTTTATACCAAGAATCAAAATTTTATACAAAATTACATTAGCTTTTTTTTCCCATCAATTACACCCCACCCCACCCCCCCTTTTAATCTCACACTGTCGATGGACATAAAAGTCAAGGGTGCCTCCGCGGAGGTATTGAGCTGCTGCCACGTGTGCGGCCGCCGCAACTTCCAACTTTCCGGCACATTTCCCCAAAACCCCCCATGCAAAATCTTCTTGGAGAGAAATGGGTTTGGCAGAGCACACAGCGGGGTCTCTTTGTGCCGCTGCTGTGAAGCTGCCTTCACAGCTCGCTAAGAAATTGTTGCTTGAATGAGTTTGGCACCTCGGCTGGTCCATCACCCTCCTATGCTGCGACGACGCCATGACACCTTTTCATTCGCTTGCTCGGTGATTGCCTTGTTTGCATTTCTGCTCGTCTCTTCAACAAAGATCAGTTTCAGTGTCAGCTATTGATCTACTTAATTTTGCTTTTCTAATTGGCTTTTAGAACCCAGAAGCGAGCCCCAGAGCACTTTGTGGAGACGAGGGGTGGAACGAGGTACTTATCGTGGACAAAGACAGCCAAAATCATTTATGTAAAGTAAACGGGGAAGGTTTTATTCCAACAATACCCAGTGATGCAAAATGTGCCTAAGAAAATTATAAAATAATACAAATGTGTGGTTTTAATATTACTTCAATGCCTGTGCTCAATGCAAATGTTAAAGGGGAACTGCATTTTTTTGCCTAGTGTTCACAATCTTTGTGAATGACATGGCAATGGATGTTATTTTGATTTTTTTTTGCATTCTAAATATTAAATAAATGCAATCAAAAGCCGCCAATTACGTCTACAAAGCTCTTAAAAACATCCAAAGACCTCCATTGAGGTTTTACATGCATGGTGCAAGCATATATGAATGAACCTATGAATGAAATAAGTTTATTTCGGTGATAAAATCAACCATCAACCATTGTGTGTGATCAGTTTACCAGTAAAGATTATACATATTAACTATCATACACATACAAAAAAAAGAAAGAAAAAGAATGACCGAAAAAGGAATAGGCTGAAGCCAAAGCTTATATTTGTCTATACTATACATTCACTGAAAATTACATTACCTGGAACATCAACGTACAAGAAAAAATCAATAGGATGAAAGTAATTATTACTATATTTTATAATTTTCAATTATTTCACCTTTCAAGGTTTTCGAAAACCTCAACTAAGAACTCCATGTCTTCAGTCCATCACTGAGCTTGTTCCACTCCTAAAACTTAAATACATTTGTATTGTATATTCCTTCTTACTTTACCTATTTCAAATATCAATATCCCCCGTAAATTATAGTTTTCTCCTGTTAATTGAAATCTAAGAATACAAGCTGGAACGCTGTTGTTCTTTACTAGAAATTTCCATTGCTTTTAAAAACACAATATATGAAAAATTACTACCCGTTACTGCATGTGAAAGGTAGTAACGGGCACATTTACAATATTTATGTATTTTGCTCATTTTAACCATATTCATTTAAAAAACGCATCACAATGTTTGTTTTTTTCGCCTTCATCACTGAGTATTACTCACTGCAGAGTTTATGAGAGCCACCACACATAATAAAACATCACTTACTGTATAATGTCTGCTGTCATTAAGATGCAGACTGCTTGGATGTTCATATATTCCCGTTTAGGTGAAGAATGTTTTATAATCCTCGTGAAGAAACACAACAGGGGAGCAAAGCGTCTTTTCGTGTACTTCTGGCCATTTTTGGGTCCTAAATGGCTGTCAAAGTGTACCGACATGTCGGAATACCTACTCATAGTTCTTCTGTCTAAGTGAGATGATGATTAATGATCTAGAATAAACTTACATGGAGCAGGGAAGCGAGGAAACAGCAGATCCCCTAAAGCATGGGTGTCAAATTCTGGCCCGCGGGCCAAAACTGGCCCGCCGTGTAATTTAATTTGCCCCTTGAGGCAATATCAATTTAGCATTAGAGCTGGACGGCCGGTGTTATATAGCGTCAGTGCCGCTGTAACACTCATTCACCGCTAATACTCATACTTGCCAACCCTCCTAATTTTCCCGATAGACTACCGAAGTTCAGTGCCCTTCCCGAAAATCTTCCGGGGCAACAATTCTCCCGAATTTCTACAGATTTCCACCTAGACGACTATATTGGGGGCGTGCATTTAAGGCACTGCCTTTAGCGTTCACTACAACCTGTCGTCACGTACGCTTTTCCTCCATACTAACAGCGTGGCACATACTATTTGTGGCTTTTACACACACACACACACGCACAAGTGAATGCAATGCATACTTTGTCAACAGCCATACAGGTCACACTGAGGGTGGCCATATAAACAACTTTAGCACTGTTACAAATATGCGCCACACTGTGAACCCACACCAAACAAGAATGACAAACACATTTCGGGTGAACATCCGCACCGTAACACAACAGAACAAATACCCAGAACCCCTTGCAGCACTAACCCTCCTAGGAAACTTCCAGCAAACTGACCAATAATTAACGTTTTATTCATGCATTTTCTCTTGCTACTTCAAGGCTTGAATGTTTGGTTCATTCATTATTTTTATTTTATTTTCAAGTTTATTATTAGCTTGTGGAAAAAAAAAAATATTTACCTCAGAAGATTGCAAATATAAAAAAAATGCATACAATTTGTATTTAAATTTTATTTGATATGCCATTGATATTCTTTTAATTATTATTACTATTATTTGAAACTGGATTTTGCATGTCACTAAAGTTATATAAGCCTTGCTTGTTCAATATTTAATGCAAAACTTGTTTGGGTCCCTATTAAAAGGTTAATTTGTTCAACCTTGGCCCGCGGCTTTGTTCCGTTTAAAATGTTGGCCCACTCTGTATTTGAGTTTGACACCCCTGACCTAAAGAGACTCACGGAAGTGATGACGGCGCCGCTATAAATAGTTTGTCTGCATTAGTGCTTATAATAACAATATCACTAATACTTGGTTAGTATTCAAGTCACAAGATATATATGGAGTGTTGTTTATGAATGGTTATTTATTATTTTTGGGATTTTATGGGAGGAATAGTGGAGCTCCCATTGGCTCCACTGTAAGTAGACTCGTATTTACATTTGATTAATATATATTAATTAATACATTTTTGATTAATTAAAAAAACAATCCATAAGTCATAATGAATGTGAGTGGTAGGCAAAGTTACCCCAAAAGTGCAGTTCTCCTTTAAAGCTACTTTTAAAGAGGAGTTGTACTTTTTTTTTGGAATGGAACAAAGTAAAATCCAAAAAAAAAGTGCAGTTCCTCTTTAACACAAACTATTTACTGTCGCCATGACTACCAGTGCTGGATGATGATTTTACCAGCATTAGGATCAATTTTCTTCCTTACTATTTGCAAATGTGGTGAAAGGCCAGTGAGTCAAAAAACCTGTGATAAATGTGCTAATTATAGCTGGGGTGTTTACTTAGTTTGCCACGAAAACAATAGTGGGATATTGATAACTGTGGTGATTTACGTCATTGAAACCCTATAAACTGGCTAAATCAAGTTCTGGTTAATTTGTGGTTATCAATAATTTTCGATATATAGGGGGAGCACAAAACATGTCAGTATTGGCTTCATTTCAAAATAACATCTTATGATAAAATAAACACCCTCTTATTGCACTCAAAGAAAAAAAATACATTTTGACATATTAAATGTAGCCTGCCACAATCTAGGATTATGTGAGAATAGAATATAAAATTGCGATGAGGTGGCGACTTATCCAGGGTGTACCCCGCCTTCCGCCCGAATGCAGCTGAGATAGGCTCCAGCGACCCCAAAAGGGACAAGCGGTAGAAAATGGATGGATGGATGGATAGAATAGAAAGCGTTACTGACATCGTGTAAAATGCTTCATTATTTATGGTTTCCACTTTTGGTCCGTGCTTTAAGGCAAATCCAATAGTTAGTTAATACTAAAAATTATACCATGGCTAAAACTACACAGATAAAAATGTAGCAGGTAAAGCACACATTGTTAAAGATAAAACACAAATTAAATTGTGGTATTTGTTACAAAATTCAGTAATTTCACTTGCATTAGTTCACGCTACATGGCCGGATTGGACTCCGCTAATTAATGACAAAAAATATATATGCGTGTCTTCGTACCTAAATGTGCACAACAGGAAAGCTGGTTGACTATATTACCTGTCGCTCTTTCAACTCCTTGTGCAGATCTGAAAAGTGGTTGGCTATTTATACATTTACCAAAGTTTGAAGCAAACTTGGCAATTTTGCATTGCCACCATTGGCGAGGTATGTTTTAAAGGCCTATTGAAACCCACTACTACCGACCACGCTGTCTGATATTTTATATATCAATGATGAAATATTAACATTGCAACACATGCCAATACGGCCGGTTTAGTTTACTAAATTGCAATTTTAAATTTTGCGCGAAAGTATCATGCTAAAACGTCCCGGAATGATGACGCGTGCACGTGACGTCACGCATTGTAGAAGACATTTGGTTCCAGCACTGTTCATGAGCTATAAGTCGTCTCTTTTCATCGCATAATTCCACAGTATTATGGACATCTGTGTTGCTGAATCTTTTGCAATTTGTTCGATGAATAATGGAGACGTCAAAGAAGAAAGCTGCAGGTGGGAAGCAGTGTATTGCGGCCGCCTTTAGCATCACAAACAGAGACGGTGTTTCATTGTCTACATTCCCGAAAGATGACTGTGAAGCTTTACTATGGAACAGAGTGGTCAAGCAAACACGGTTGGATTGGACTACACACACAAAGTACAGTGTATTATGCAGCAATCATTTTGAAAGATCGTGTTTCGAAGAGGGTCCTTTGCCAAGGGCAGAGATGGGCATCGCCACCACCCGTCGACTGGTGCTGAAGAAAGGTGAGGGGCCGACCTTCAGGTTGTACAGGTATGACCATATAATCTCACTAAAACACTAGTAACACAATAAGCAGATAAGGGATTTTCCAGAATTATCTTAGTAAATTTGTGTAATATCATCGGAATCGCTCCCACTGTATAGTCTTTTTTTTCTTTTTTCTAGTCCTTCTCTCTCACTTTCCTCATCCACAAATATTTCATCCTCGCTCAAATTAATGGGGAAATCGTCACTTTCTCCGTCCGAATCGCTCTCGCTGCTGGTGGCCATGATTGTAAACAATGTTCAGATGTGAGGAGCTCCACAACCCGTGACGTCACACGCATATCGTCTGCTAGTTCCGGTACAGGCAAGGCTTTTTTATCAGCACCAAAAGTTGCGAACTTTATCGTCGGTGTTCTCTACTAAATCCTTTCAGCAAAAATATGGCAAAATCGCGAAATGATCAAGTATGACACATAGAATGGACCTGCTATCCATGTTTAAATAAGAAAATCTCATTTCAGTAGGCCTTTAGTGCACCGCTAGAAGGGCGGATCTTCCGTGTTTATAGGCCTACTGAAACCCACTACTACCGACCGCGCAGTCTGATATTTATATATCAATGATGAAATATTAACATTGCAACACATGCCAATACGGCCGGTTTAGTTTACTAAATTGCAATTTTAAATTTCCCGCGAGTTTCTTGTTGAAAACGTCGCGGAATGATGACGCGTACGGTTGACGTCACGGACTGTCAGGAAATATTAGCGCTGCACCACTAGCGGCTAAAAGTCGTCTGCTTTAATCCATAATTACACAGTATTTTGGACATCTGTGTTGCTGAATCTTTTGCAATTTGTTCATTTAATAATGGAGACTATAAAGAACAATGCTGTTGGTGGAAAGCAGTGGATTGCAGCTGTCTTTAGCACCGAGACAAAGCCGGTGTTTCTTTGTTTGTTGTGAAGCGGAGCAGTAAAGCAAACATGTTTTCTCTACGTCAACCAGCATGTTTTTGGATGGGAAAATTGTGATATATATCTTACCGGAGACATCATTGGATTATTCGTCGTCCTGCAGCAGCTGTCAAAAAAGGCAGCTGTGAGCTTGGCTCCTCGGCTTCTCTCTGAGACACTGCATGTTCACCGCAGCCATCCGACCTCGAGCTATGTCTTTACAATCTTTAAAATCTCCCTAAACACTATTAAAACAATAAGCAGATAAGGGATCTTCCAGAATTATCCTAGTAAATGTGTCTGTTTACATCTGAAATGCTCACACTGCCATCGCTTTTTTTTTCTAGTCCTTCACTATCAATATCCTAATTCACAAATCTTTCATCCTCGCTCAAATTAATGGGGAAATTGTCGCTTTCTCGGTCCGAATTGCTCTTACTGCGGGTGGCTCACATTATAAACAATGTGAATATGTGTGGAGCCCTGCAACTCGTGACGTCATGCGCACATACTTCCGGTAAAGGCAGGGCTTTTCTATTAGCGACCAAAAGTTGCAAACTTTATCGTGGATGTTCTCTACTAAATCCTTTCAGCAAAAATATGACAATATCGCGAAATGATCAAGTATGACACATAGAATGGACCTGCTATCCCCGTTTGAATAAGAAAATCTCATTTCAGTAGGCCTTTAAAGCTTCATTTTTATTGTTAATTTTTAGGCACAAATACCTCCAGATTGCACTTCACGCATCCTTTTTATTAACCAGTAGAATTGTCATTTTGTTGCCATTCTTCCTCTCCACACTGTTTCTGCTTGTAAGCTTTCTGCATGTGGACTTCTTCGCACCGATATAGCAACAACCCTGTTGTGTAGTATTTGTTTTGGTAGCTTTTCCATCCTGAATTAACATACTGTATGTTCACGCAGAAGTTGAAGGTATTATCAAATATGTTTGCCAGATGTATTGATACAGGTTGCAGCAATTTAAGTAGAGAAGGGGTCAGCCTGCATACATTTTTAAATGATGGGAATATGAAAAAAGTATGGACCTCTCCGGTCAAACTGACGAGCGCAAAATGGGACGGACCAAGCGAGAGAAGTGTAATTTGCATTAATCATTTTAAAGATTCAGACTTTGAAGAAAAAGTGTTTTAGCCAGAGCATGGAAATATATGTATATAGTTTTTTTTAAACTGTCAGAACCTGCAAAAAAAAACAGAGAAAGAAGAACAGACCGAAAAATAGGGAAGTATAGTAATTTTGTATCCTTTTCTTTTGATGTTTTTCCCCATAGGCTGGAAGAAATGCTAAAAGAGCATGAGGAAACAGGCTATGGCAGGGGTCACCAACCTTTTTGAAACCAAGAGCTACTTCTTGGGTACTGATTAATGCGAAGGGCTACCAGTTTGATACACACTTAAATGAATTGCCAGAAATAGACAATTTGCTCAATTAACCTTAAATAAATAAATCTATATATATAATAAAATTGGTATTTCTGTCTGTCATTCTGTCGTACATTTTTTTTCCTTTTTACGGAAGATTTTTTGTAAAGAATAAATGATGAAAAAAACACTTAATTGAATGGTTTAAAAGAGGAGAAAACAGGAAAAAAATGAAAATTAAATTTTGAAACATAGTTTATCTTCAATTTCGACTCTTTAAAATTCAAAATTCAACCGAAAAAAAGGAGAAAAACTAGCTAATTGGACTCTTTTTGAAAAAAATAAAAAAATAATTTATGGAACGTCATTAGTAATTTTTCCTGATTAAGATTAATTTTAGAATTTTGATGAAATGTTTTAAATAGGTTAAAATCCAATTTGCACTTTGTTAGAATATATAACAAATTGGACCAAGCTATATTTCTAACAAAGACAAATCATTATTTCTTCTAGATTTTCCAGAACTAAATTTTTGAAAGAAATTCAAAAGACTTTGAAAAATTAGATTTAAATTTGATTCTACAGATTTTCCAGATTTGCCAGAATATTTTTGGGGAATTTTAATCAAAATAAGTTTGAAGAATTATTTCACAAATATTCTTCGTCGAAAAAACAGAAGCTAAAATCAAGAATTAAATTAAAATTAATGTATTATTCTTTACAATAAAAAAAACAAATACTTGAACATTGATTTAAATTGTCAGGAAAGAAGAGGAAGAAATTTAAAAGGTAAAAAGGTATATGTGTTTAAAAATCCTAAAATCCTTTTTAAGGTTGTATTTTTTCTCTAAAATTGTCTTTCTGAAAGTTATAAGAAGCAAAGTAAAACAATAAATTAATTTATTTAAACAAGTGAAGACCAAGTGTTTAAAATATTTTCTTGGGTTTTCAAATTCTATATGAATTTTGTCTCTCTTAGAATTAAAAATGTCGAGCAAAGCGAGACCAGCTTGCTGGTAAATAAATACAATTTTAAAAATAGAGGCACCTCACTGGTAAGTGCTACTATTTGAGCTATTTTTAGAACAGGCCAGCGGGCGACTCATCTGGTCCTTACGGGCTACCTGGTGCCCGTGGGCACCGCGTTGGTGACTAATGGGCTATGCTGTCTATAGAAGAAGAGATGGAACTACAGGGAAGCAAGGAAATGGTGATTATTTTGTAATTATTGTTTGCTCATAACATTAAGCATATCAGTTTTAAAGTAATCATAGTCCAGGGTGACAAAAACATGGACCTAAGTGGTCCAAATTAGTCAAAAACTAATCATAGCTATGGGAATTGATTGCTAGATTCAATTTTGGGAGCAAAAAATACAGTTTTCGGTGAAATGTTGGTCATCTGAACGCTATGGCTCCTTTAACATCTTACATGTTACACAAATGCATGTGAACCAGTCCAAAGTCACATTAATCCAAACATATTTCAAGCGAGTTTGCTCCATGCTGAACTTGTTTCACATTTCACAGCATGCAGAATCTGCCAGGGGCGTTTTAAAGTTCCGCCACCTCAACACCGGCTCCTAGAATATATTTTCATTACAATGTCATAACACCACAAATATATGACCGACAACAATAGAATGTACATTTCTCTTTCTTTTCTTTTCTTTTTTATCAGAGTCCAGAATAGCTTTTACTGGGATCCCACTGCTGAGACAAGCTTTTGGTGCAGCGCTCCTGTTCTAACCTAAATTATCATACAAAAGAAATAAAGAATTAGATTTCGTTATTTCACGCAGCCCCTCATCAGACACTTGTGGACACAACACAGCAGCATCAAAGCAAGAAGAAAATCAATTATTTTTCGTTCTGCCTTACTCAGTCATCGCATTTAGTCCCCCAAGTTTATGAAGGCACAAATTATAATTAGTCTACAAAGACTCGCTGAATATTCAGTGGTCTACATGCGCGCTGTCTTTTCACCACAATGTACAATGAAAATAGACGGGTACACAACACATGTTGGGGGCAGATTTTTGATTAGCCCGGCTGGACAAAAATAGATTAGTATACATTATGGAAATAAATTCATTTCAACTTTACTGCAGAGCTTTGAAGGAGGCACTCTAAATGTACTCATAATAAAAAATAATGAGCATCTTAAATAAGATGATGCTAAAGTAAATTTACTGGGATATTTGGTATTAGCCCGCATACCCTGGTTGTCATTAGAGTAAATGTCACTTGTCATTTTGATGTTGTGTTCCGTAAAAGAGAAAATTGTCAGAAAAAACCCAAACAGAATACCTGAAAAATATACTTGCGCTTTTATTCTGAAGGAGATTTTTAATGAAAAATGGTGTGTAATTGTGAGTGTGTAAATGTATGTCTTTAATGTAAAATAGCATTTCGCTAGCGCATTTGTTTACCGTGTTTTTCGGACTATAAATTGCAGTTTTTTTCATAGCTTGGCTGGGGGTGCAACTTATACTCAGAAGCGACTTATGTGTGAAATTATTAACACATTACCATAAAATACCAAATAATATTATTTAGCTCATTCACGTAAGAGACTAAACGTATAAGATTTCATGGGCTTAGTAGTCAGAAATTGTACTCAAGTAAGAATACTGTTACTTTAGAGATGTATTACTCAAGTAAAAGTAAGGAGTAGTCACCCAAATATTTACTTGAGTAAAAGTAAAAAGTATGTTGTGAAAAAACTACTCAAGTACTGAGTAACTGATGAGTAATCTGTTCGTATTATGATGACGGCAACAAGTAATGCACAAAAACATAAAGATAGCAATGAACAAATTCAGAGCCAGGAATATCTCTTAAGCAATTAAAACAATAGTATATAATAAATAATACATATTTGGTTTTACACTTTATTGAAAAAAAAATTTGAAAATGAATTTTACCTTTGCAAGCTCAGTATACTATTGTCTAAGTTTTATATTCATAAATGTAAGATTTTCAATACCCGACCTCTTTTTTGTGCCTTTAAAAAATGTTTAGAACTCTACATCAGTGGTCCCCAACCTTTTTGTATCCGCGGACCGGTCAATGCTTAATAATTTGTCCCGTGGCCCAGGGGTGGGGGGGCCCTTTTTTTTTTTCTTCTTTTTTTTCTTTGTCATGAAAAAGGGACGTTTTTGTCAATGAAAAAGGGAGGTTTTTGTGGTTGGTGCACTAATTGTAAGTGTATATTGTGTTTTTTATGTTGATTTAATTAAAAAAAAAATATATATATATATATATATATATATTTTTTTATTTATTTATTTATTTAATTTTTTTAATTAATAATAAATTCTTCTGCGGCCCGGTACCAATCGGGCCACCACGGTGGTTGGGGACCACTGCTCTACATTAAAACACTCTACCTCTAACAACCAAAAAGCTGTGAAAACGATGATGCTGTGTTCCAAATTTGAGTTTTTTACTGAGAATGAGTGAGCCTATGGCATTGCACTTTATTTTATATATATATAGTTTTTGCATTCTATTTTAGTTACTTTGAATTTACAACCCCCTGCCGCTGTTTTGTATGGTTTTCTGTTTTTGTACTTACTTTGATTATTATTTTCAACTGTTTTTAAATGTTGAAATTTATAAATAAAGGTTTATTTTAAAAAAAGTGTGCAGTTAATCATGTGACCGCCTGGCTCTGTTTGATTGGTGAAACTGAGTCAAACGTCACCAGTGACTGCATTTGATTGGTGAAATGCAGGCATGCAATAGATCCTACTTTGAAGGTCTGTTTGACAAACCAAAATGAAACAAAGCGTGCATTAACAGATCGATAAAAATCAGTAGCGAGTAGCAAGCTGAATGTAGATAAATGGAGCGGAGTAAAAGTAACGTTTCTTCTCTATAAATATACTCAAGTAAAAGTAAAAGTATGTTGCATTAAAACTACTCTTAGAAGTACAATTTATCCCAAAAGTTACTCAAGTAGATGTAACGGAGTAAATGTAGCGCGTTACTACCCACCTCTGATTAGGAGTGACAGATTGTTTGGTAAAGGTATAGCATGTTCTATATGTTATAGTTATTTGAATGACTCTTACCATAATATGTTAGGTTAACATACCAGGCACCTTCTCAGTTGGTTATTTATGCCTCATATAACGTACACTTATTCAGCCTGTTGTTCACTATTCTTTATTTATTTTAAATTGCCTTTCAAATGTCTATTCTTGGTGTTGGGTTTTATCAAACAAATTTCCCCAAAAAATGCGACTTATACTCCAGTGTGACTTATATATGTTTTTTTCCTTCTTTATTATGCATTTTCGGCAGGAGCGACTTATACTCCAAAAAATATGGTGTATACATTTTGCTGATGTTGAATGTCACAATAAAATGATGCTGTGAGTTGTAATAGACATGATTTATATTAGTGTATAGTAGTAAGTAAACTTTCCAGCTTAATTGATACTATTACTCCAAAAAACTTGTATGTAAAAATCAAAGTTGCCCATAGAAATTAATTTAAATATTTGTAATCGGTACTTGGCACTCTCAAAACATCACAATTCTAACATGTAATATGCTTTGAAAAAAAGACTAATTAAGATAAGCAATATTGTGTCAATTGTATAATAAACTGGGGGTGGGTGATACTAGGAATGTTGGTATCGTTCCGATACAATGTAAATACAGGGCTAGTACGAGCGTTATCGATACCGATACTTTGACTTGAAGGATTTTGTGAATTTGTCTCTTTTAGGTTGATTATGAGGCCCTGCGATGAGGGGGTGACTTGTCCAGGGTGTACTTTGCCTTCTGCCCAAATGCAGCTGAGGTAGTCTCCAGCACCCCCCCACGAACCCAAAAAGGGACAAGCGGTAGAAAATGGATAGAAGTTGATTATGACTATGATAATGCATGAAAATCATTATATTTATTATTTTTTTTAAATTAATGCAACTATACATTTATTTATACTAATCTAATTTGTAGAAAAAAAGTGTAAAATGACAAAAATGCAACAAAAACATAAATATAAAAATGTTCATGGTTCATGGTTTAACTTTATTTCGAACATGCGTAGAGTTACAATGCATCACATATTTCCAGTTTGTTTTACAACATGTCTGAAAAAGAGTAAGAAGAAGCAGAGCTAACAACAATGTCAACAAAAAAAAATAAATTACTTCTTTTCCGCGCAGATATTCTCGAAAAAAAAAGTACGCAGTTAAAAGCAGGTAAGGGGAATGTTAAAGTATGCCTGAGTCAGCAATAGAAAGCTGTCGCATAAACGCTAAGGAAAAGCGAGTAGTTTGCTGGATGTACGGACGAGAAATTGCATCAAAAGTATACATCCCATCAAAGTAGTATTGATCGGATACCGATACCCACCTTGGTAACCATACCATCGATATTTAGATTGACACGCCCACTTTTTTACAATAACAAACAATACAATGTAAACCACAAACTACAGTAGTTTTATGAAGTGATGCACGAAATAATAATGTATTGCATTTACCTCAACAATATCTCCCTCGAACTGCTTATTTGTCAAACACACCACCAGCAGCTTCTCCATATTTTTATGGATAAATGTCTGTAACACTTAGCAGAGAGGCAGCTAGTACCTAAAAAAATCATTAGGCAAGGTGCATTCAAAATAAAGTCTCTTAAAAGGACCTCGACTGCAGTTTTTTTTTTTGAGAATCTGGTATCTGTCTAATGGGCTAACAAGTAGAGACAAAACTTTAGCAGAATAGAAACATTTAGTTTGAAAAAATTGAGTTTTTGGATGTGGAGGGGGCGTGGCCTTCGGACCTGCATTGAAACGGGGTGGGCCAGGATCGGCTTCGAGATTAGCGACAGGTGCGTAGATGGCCCACCTGGGCCTGATTATCTAAACACCTGTCGCTATGTTAAAAGGCAGCAGCCGGGGAAGAGAGAGGGGTTGGAGTAGGAGCAAGAGAGAGAGAGAGAGAGAAAGAGAGAGAGAGAGAGAGACAAACAGACAAAACAATTGCTGAAAAGCAATACAATTTATTTTAAAATAAAACTATATTGTGAACTAGATCCAGGCTCGCATGTCAGTTCTTGGTGGTCCGAAGACCCCGGAGGGGAGACACTTCCACAGTGGACAAGAACATATTATTCCTAAAACGTTCTGCTGGGCCAAAAGTATACATACAGCAACATACATTATCAATTTTGGTAATGTAGAAAAGTTACAATCAAATTAGATTAGTTTCATGGCATGGACTCTTAACTTCAAGAGAGTTATTTCAATTGACCAATACCTGTTGACTTCCCTGAGGCCATTTAAATAGGGCTCATGTGATGCAGTCATTAGACTCGGTTACAAACGCAACAATGGGAAAGTCAAAGGAACTCAGCGCAGATCTGAAAAAAAAAAATTGTTGACTTGAACAAGTCAGGAAAGTCACTTGGAGCCATTTCATAGCAGCTTAAAGTCCCAAGAGCAACTGTGCAGACAATTGTTTAGTAAGTACAAATCCCGTTTCCATATGAATTGGGAAATTATGTTAGATTTAAATATAAACAGAATACAATTATTTGCATATCATTTTCAAACCATATTCAGTTGAATATGCTACAAAGACAACATATTTGATGTTCAAACTGATAAACATTTTTTCTTTTGGCAAATAATCATTAACTTTAGAATTTGATGCCAGAAACACGTGACAAAGAAGTTGGGAAAGGTGGCAATAAATACTGATAAAGTTGAGGAATGCTCATCAAACACTTATTTGAAACATCCCACAGGTGTGCAGGCTAATTGGGAACAGGTGGGTGCCATGATTGGGTATAAAAACAGCTTTCAATAAAAATTGCTCAGTCTTTCACAAGAAAAGATGGGGCGAGGTACACCCCTTTGTCAACAACTGCGTGAGCAAATAGTCAAACAGTTTGAAAACAACGTTTCTCAAAGTGCAATTGCAAGAAATTTAGGGATTTCAACATCTACGGTCCATAATATCATCAAAAGGTTCAGAGAATCTGGAGAAATCACTCCACGTAAGCGGCATACATTGAATGATTATGACCTTCGATCCCTAAGACGGCACTATATCAAAAACTGACATCAATCTCTAAAGGAAATCACCACAAGGGCTCAGGAACACTTCAGAAAACCACTGTCACTAAATAAAATGTGTTGCTACATCTGTAAGTGCAAGTTAAAGCTCTACTTTGAAAAGCGAAAGACATTTATCAACAACATCCAGAAATGCCGCTGGCTTCTCTGGGCCCGAGATTATCTAAGATGGACTGATGCAAAGTGGAAAAGTGTTCTGTGGTCTGACTAGTCCACATTTCAAGTTGTTTTTGGAAATATTCGACATCGTGTCATCCGTACCAAAGGGGAAGCGAACCATCCAGACTGTTATCGACGCAAAGATCAGAAGCCAGCATCTGTGATGGTATGGGGGTGCATTAGTGCCCAAGGCATGGGTAACTTACACATCTGTGAAGGCACCATTAATGCTGAAAGGTACAACCAGGTTTTGGAACAATATATGCTGCCATCTAAGCGCCGTCTTTTCATGGACGCCCCTGCTTATTTCAGCAAGATAATGCCAAGCCACATGCAGCACGTGTTACAACAGCGTGGCTTTGTAAAAAATGAGTGCGGGTACTTTCCTGGCCCGCCTGCAGTCCAGATCTGTCTCCTATGGAAAATGTGTGGCGCATTATGAAGCGTAAAACACGACAGCGGAGACCCCGAACTGTTGAACGACTGAAGCTCTACATAAAACAAGAATGGGAAAGAATTCCACTTTCAAAGCTTCAACAATTAGTTTCATCAGTTCCCAAACTTTTTTGAGTGTTGTTCAAAGAAAAGGTGATGTAACACAGTGGTGAACATGCCCTTTTGCAACTACTTTGGCACGTGTTGCAGCCATGAAATAAATTCTAAGTTAATTATTTTTTGCAAAAAAAGAATAAAGTTTATGAGTTTGAACATCAAATATGTTGTCCTTGTAGTGCATTCAATTGAACATGGGTTTAAAAGGATTTGCAAATCATTTTATTCCGTTTATATTTACATCCAACACAATTTCCCAACTCATATGGAAACGGGGTTTGAATATAGTGCATTGCACAGTTTTGACACTGCCACAATCAGGAAAAAAACGTAAGCTATCACTTGCTGCTGAGAGAAATTGGTCAGGAGGATCAAGAGTCAAACGAGAAATTCATAAAAGAAGCAAACTTCATGAATGTTTTTTGGGACCAACAAGTACAGTATGTGCTCATCACTCTATCACAAAAAAATAACATTTGTGGAAAATATTTGAAACTCAAGACAGACATGACATTATGTTCTTTACAAGTGTATGTAAACTTCTGACTACAACTGTATCTGTAATGCAGTAACAGGCACATTCATAAATTGTAATATTAACGTGTTTACTAATTTCAAGCAACATGTTGAGATCCGCTTTTCGGATCTCAACACATTATTGTTTACACCTCCTTTGTGTATCACTCTCCGTCATTTGACTGTTTATTTCCTGTTTAGTTTGTCAGCATGGTTTCTCATTAGTTCCACCTGCTACCCTTGGGTCCCGCACACCTGTTACTGGTAATCACCTTCCTTATTTAAGCTCGCCCCTTTTCGTTATTCTGTCTCCGTCTGCTATTCAGTTTGCTTTCACGCAACTATTCATGATTGACTCTACACATTTCTACTCGCTAGCCCTTGCGCTACATTTCTGTTTATTCTTAGCTCTCATGCTAATTGTGGTTGTTTTTCCTGTTTGTGCCTTCGTGCCAAGTTTAGTTTTGCTGTTTGCCTTCCTAGCCTTTGATGCTAGCACTTCTGTTTGCCTTTATGGTTAGCTCCAGTATTTTTGTTCACAGCTCTTTTGTTAAATAAATCAGTTAATCTTACCTTTGCTGTATACTTGATCGACGCATCCACGAGGGGACAAATTTTGGCAGCACTATGCCGACCAGACGTAACACAACAACAACAAAGACTACTAATCATTGCAGGCTTCATGCGAGCCAACGACAACTACTTTGGGACAAATAATGATCCAGAATCTCATATTTTTGAGCCTGAATATAGGGAGGATGAGCTACAAGTTTTAGAAGCTGAGTGACAAGCAGATCCAGCAAGAAGCACTAATGCTAAGAGCTAAACAAGAAATACTACGAACATTAAAAAATATATAACATACTGTACAATGTCTGCTCTCACTGGCATGCTGACTGTATCGGCCTTTCCAAGCTTTCCAGGTTCTAAACCAAAGCCTGTGGGTTGAGCTAGGACAGGTGGTGCACTTTTATGCGCACGTCTGACTACAACCTAAGTTTCTCCAAAAATAGCTTTATTTACAAAAAAAAGGTTCTCCTTCCAACACTCCATTCAAGGTTAACAAAAACAACTTTAACTCCATACAAAGCAATAAACAAAACTAAGGCCCAAGTTTTGCGTAACAAGTGGTCAAAAAATGTTTTCACCGAAAGTCTCTCCACCCAACAGTTGTCCTATCAGTTTTACCTGTGCGCCCCTATAAGCTTTTGTCACAGGTGCTGCAAATGACACAGACTGTAAATTACTTTCTAATTAAAAAAATATATAATTTAACTTGATATATATTCAGTACCAGAGAAATATAAATAACACAAAAATGGCTACCAGAACCATAGTGACCAAAACCAAAGTGCAGTAACACAGTAGGCCTAAGTATCAATCAAACACCACCACAATGACCAACACCAAAATGCAGCAGCGTTGTAGGCCCAAGGATTCATCAAGCAACAAATAATTAATTCAACTTAATATATGCAGGACTACCAAAATATCAATAACACAATAATGGCTACCAAACTGAGTGACAGGATGTTTGTATTTACCCGTTTAGATGAAGAATTAATCATAATCCTCACGCCAAATAATCACTTGATTAGAGTACGGTGGGGTTTTTTTTTCCTATACTCAAACACAGCATTATGGTTCAAACTGTGTGGCCAAAAATAAAAATATGTTTATTAAATTAAACCTCTGCCTCTGTTTTAAATGACTACTTAGGCCTACTATTGTTACGGCGCACGCGCAGTCTGCTCTTCCCTCCTGCATCTGAGTGTCACAGTTCCTCATCCGACTGCTCGCCCGGACACGCCCCCGCTCACGCTGAGTGCAGCACGCCCACGCAGCGGTAAGCGTGCACTCAATCGCAAATCTGCACACCTGGAATTAATGAGGGTGAGCTGGATAAAAGACCAGTGGACCCGAAGATCGGCGCAGGAACTTAGTTTTCATGGTGTACCGTAAGCGACTGCCTGATGCTCTATTCTTGTTTCCTCTCTGGGTCTTGACTTGTCCCTTGTCTTCGTCCGTGTCCCCGCAGTACCCTCCGTCGCCTGTAAGTGAGCTGTGCGTCTCACTTTTCCCCGGATCTCCGTCTTACTCTGACTGCCTCCTTCAATACTAGACTCCTCGCTCGCCCCCTGGATTCTGACGCCTCTCTCTCACCCTGGATCACCTGCCTGCTCCCTGGGCTTCCTCGTATCCTGTTCAACACTTTGGTAATACACACTTCAGTTAAATTGTACACATAGTCTTACACCATACACTCCTGAGTTTTGTCACACTTCATTTCCTTAGTTTACTAGTTAGTATTGTTTATTAAAGTAAAGTAAAGTACCAATTATTGTCACACACACACTAGTTGTGGTGAAATTTGTCCTCTGCATTTGACCCATCCCCTTGATCACCCCCTGGGAGGTGAGGGGAGCAGTGGGCAGCAGCGGTGCCGCGCCCGGGAATCATTTATGGTGATTTATGTCATGACGCGGAGTCGAACCCGCGTTTCCTCGGCGGCTGGAGCTGCGGCCACCTCTGCTGACAGCGCGCCAAGATACGCCTCCTTTGACAGCACACTCAGACTTGTCCCCACTCGTGCTGAGCGCAGCACGCCTGCGCATCAACAAGCCTGTAGTCAATCAACAATCGACACACCTGAACTTGATGAAAGGGAGCGGCATAAAGACCAGCAGACCCAAGGAACCTTTGCCAGAACGTCGCTAACCTTCCCGTAAGATTCACGTCTGGCATCCCCTTCCCCGTGATTTCCTCACCTTTGTTTTGCTCTCTCTCTGTGTATCCCTGGTTCATGTCTCTTTGTGTGTTCACAGTGACTCTCCTGCCTTCCGTGATCAAGCCTTGTCCTTCGACATCCAACCGGATTCCTGACTGCCCTCCTCGATCCACGACCTCCCTGCTCGGACCCAGACTACACTGCCTCGCTCCTCCCCACGACCCATTGCCTCTCCACGAACTGCCTCTTCGTCTTGCCCCTCGTGATTCGACGAAAGATTACAACCAACACTCACAGACAACAACCCTTGGTAGCATTTACATTATTAATATTACACATAGTCACACTCATTCACTCAGAGTAGCATACACATGTCACATATTTATCAAAAGTTTAAAATAAACCTTGAAAGAACCGCAGTTCTGTCCTGGTTGTCACCTCCTTCCCTTTGAACATAACAGTACGTTCTGGCCACAACATGTCGGAACCAGGTGACAACGGTAAGCCCCAGCCCCGGACATCCAGATCCTCCGACCTGGCAATCCTTAGCTCCGTGGTTAGCGAAAATCAGGTTCGTTTTTCTGCCCTTGAGGACAAATTAGAGAGAGACTTTACCCGACTACATTCCAGACTGGACAACATGTGCCCTGGAGCCAGTCCAGGACCTGTGGAACCCCCGCATGCTTCTCCAGTCAGAAGACCTGAACACAGTATTCTGGAACGAGAGCCCAGAATTGCCAGCCCTAGACCCTTTGAGGGGGACTTTGAACTATGTCGAGGGTTTTTGGTACAATGTGACCTCATCTTTCGTCACCAGCCCTCCCGCTATTCCTCCGATGGTGCCAAGATTGCATTTATATTTTCTTTGCTTTCCGGACCCGCTCTCAAGTAGGCTACTGCCGCAGTTGACAGGACCATGGGGCTCAACTCCGACTATTCTGCATTCCGTGTGGAATTTCAGGCTGTTTTTGATCACCCCAAGGATGGGGGAGGCGCGGCCGGACGTCTGCACTCCATCTCACAGGGCTCACGTTCCGTGGCAGCCTATACCCTGGAATTCCGGACCCTGGCGGCGGACAGCGGTTGGGGGGACAGGGCACTCCAAAGCGCATTCCGTCGCGGCCTCTCTGAAGAGATTAAAGATGGTCTGCTGAGAGACAGACCTCTTTCCTGCAAAGACCTCATTGAACTGGCCCTCCAATTTGACTTAAGACTTTGTGAGCGAGCAGCAGAGCGAGACCAGAGAGCTGCCTCTAGGAGCCAAACTCTGCCTACCTTAAAGGCAGAGGTGGAACCAGAACGTTCCTCTAATACCACTACTATCCAGGTGAACCATACCTTATTCCCCCGTAATGAAGAAAATCCAGACATACTGCACCCCCCTATTCTGGCCTGGGACAAGAGGAGCATTCAAGTACAGGCATTTGTGGACTCTGGAGCTGACGAAAGTCTTCTGGACTACAAGTTCGCCCGGCAGATGGGCATTCCCTTAATCTTCCTGGACAAGACGCTGCCAGCACAGGCCCTGGATGGACGGCCATTGGGCCCCATCAAATACCGCACGGAGCCCCTTTCCATGACCATTTCTGGTAACCATAAGGAGACCATCAGCCTATGGGTGCTGGAGGCTCCAGTAGCCCCACTTGTGCTTGGAAGATCTTGGCTTCGTCACCACAATCCCCATATTTCCTGGACTTCCGGCAGAATCCTAGCTTGGGGCACACCATGCATGGCCAACTGTCTTGGGTCGGCATCCCCGCCGGTCCACCAATCCACTACCCCGACTCCCAAGGCTGATCTATCCCTGGTTCCTACTTGCTATCACGACCTAGCTGAGGTCTTCAGTAAGGTACGTGCTCTGGGACTACCCCCTCATAGGCCCTATGACTGTGCCGTTGAATTACTTCCTAACGCTACCCTGCCGTCTAGTCACCTTTACAGTTTGTCTCTTCCAGAGAAGGAGGCCATGAGGAAGTACATTTCGGAGGGTCTTGCCACGAGCATCATTACCCCGTCCAAGTCTCCACTGGCGGCGGGATTCTTTTTTGTGGCCAAGAAGGATGGGTCACTTCGGCCCTGCATTGATTACCGTCACCTCAACAACATTACCATCAAAAACAAGTACCCTCTTCCGCTACTCAACTCTTCCTTTGAGTCCTTGGCACCTGCAACCATATTCACCAAACTGGATCTTCGGAACGCCTATCACCTGGTACGTATCAGAAAGGGAAACGAGTGGAAAACTGCCTTCAACACCCATATGGGGCATTATGAGTATCGGGTAATGCCCTTTGGACTTACTAACGCACCTGCAGTTTTTCAAACACTAGTTAACGACATCCTCCGTGACATGCTGGATCAATTCGTGGTTGTGTACCTTGACGATATTCTGATTTTCTCCCGTAACCTCGCTGATCACCAGCAACATGTCCGACGTGTCCTGCAACGCCTCTTGGAAAATTGTCTATTTGTTAAGGCAGAAAAATGCTGCTTCCACTCCCCTTCGGTTGAATTCCTGGGATTTGTGGTCGAAAGGGGTCATATAAGACCCGACCCGAAGAAGGTGGAGGCCGTGGTGAAGTGGCCGCAACCAACCACAAGGACGGAACTTCGGAGGTTCCTCGGCTTTGCCAGCTTCTACCGACGATTCATCCAGAACTTCAGTAGGGTTGCGGCACCGCTCCATGCTCTCACGTCTAGAAACGTGCCTTTTGTGTGGACTCTTTTGGCTAGGAAGGCCTTTGAGGAACTAAAGGAGCGTTTTGTTTCCTCCCCCATTCTAGTCCACCCCGACTTGGACACTGCCTTTTTGGTTGAGGTGGATGCCTCAGACTCGGGGATTGGGGCTATTCTCTCTCAAAGATCCAAAAGTGACAATTTGATTCACCCTGTTGCCTTCTTCTCTAGACGTCTGACTCAGGCCGAACAGAACTATGATGCTGGGAATAGAGAGTTATTGGCGGTCCACGAGGCCCTGGTGGAATGGAGACACTGGCTGGAAGGAGCTAGACACCAGTTCCAGATTCTGACCGACCACAGCAACCTTCTGCACATCCGAGCTGCAAAAAGAATCAACAATCGCCAGGCAAGGTGGCAGCAATTTTTCTCCCGCTTCAATTACGTGCTCTCTTTCAGACCAGGTTCAAAGAACACTAAGGCTGACGCTCTATCCCGGTTATTTGTAAGAGAGTCCACCTGTCCGTCAGAGGCGGAACCCATCCTTCCTCCCACTCGTATAGTGGGGATGGTAACCTGGAAGGTGGAGGACCTGGTAAAATCTGCGCTGCGTTCCAATCCAGGACCAGGAGGTGGACCACCCAATAAGCTGTTTGTCCATCAGGAGCTACGACCCAGAATCCTGGATTGGGGGCACTCCAGCCTGTTTTCTTGCCATCCAGGTTTTCAACGAACCCTATCACTGCTGCGAAGACGTTTTTGGTGGCCATCCATGGCCAAAGACACTCGTGAGTTCAGCGCTGCTTGTTCTACTTGTGCCCGTAGCAAGACGTCACACAGGCCTCCTGCTGGTCTCCTTCACCCTCTCTCCATTCCTGCCCGTCCTTGGTCACACATTGCTCTGGATTTCGTCGAGGGATTTCCAGCATCTAGAGGTAACACCACCATCTTAACTATTGTTGACCGTTTTTCCAAGGCAGCCCACTTCATTCCGCTCCGCAAGTTACCTTCTGCCTCAGAAACGTCTGATCTTCTCACACAACACGTCGTCAAGCAACATGGTATCCCGGTGGATATCGTCTCTGACCGAGGCCCTCAGTTTACATCACAAATATGGAGAGCCTTCTGCAAAGGAATCGGGGCCTCGGTCAGCCTCACATCGGGATACCATCCCCAGAGCAACGGGCAGGCTGAGAGGGCGAACCAAAGCTTGGAGACCATGCTACACTGTGTCGCCAGTCATCAACCTACGTCCTGGAGCAAATATCTGCCTTGGGTGGAGTTTTCCTATAACTCTTTGAAGAGCTCCGCTACCGGCATGTCTCCATTTGAGTGCTCATTGGGTTATCAACCCCCCTTGTTTCCCCAACAGGAACTGGAAATCGCTGTGCCCTTGACTAGGGCTCATATTAGGCGGTGTCAGAGGGTGTGGAGAGTCGCTCGTGCGGCCTTAAAGAGGGCCTCTGAGAAGATGTGCCGCAACGCCAACCGTCATCGCATTCCAGCACCGTCCTATCAGCCAGGACAACAAGTTACGCTACTCACGAAGGACCTCAGCCTCCAGGTAGCATTTAGAAAATTGGCGCCACGTTACGTTGGTCCTTTTGCCATCTTGTCCATCATAAATCCTGTTTCTGTCAAATTGGCTCTTCCACCCTCTGTCAAGCGGCACCCAGTGGTCCATGTGTCCCAGATTAAGCCGGTAGCGGAGAGTTCTCTGTCCCCTTCTGCCCCTGCCCCTCCACCCTCGAGGTTCTTGCCGAATGGAGATCAGGTTTGGACGGTCAAGGAAATCCTCAGGGTCCGTCGACAAGGTAGGGGGCTCGTTTATCTGGTAGACTGGGATGGATATGGGCCGCAAACAGATCTTGGGTGCCTGCCTCCTATCTTGCCGACCCCTCTCTTCTGGAGGATTTCTACCGTGCCAATCCTGATGCTCCCCGGCGCTCGTCGGGGGCCTCGCATAAGGGGGGAGGTACTGTCATGACGCGGAGTCGAACCCGCGTTTCCTCGGCGGCTGGAGCTGCGGCCACCTCTGCTGACAGCGCGCCAAGATGCGCCTCCTTTGACAGCACACTCAGACTTGTCCCCACTCGTGCTGAGCGCAGCACGCCTGCGCAGCAACAAGCCTGTAGTCAATCAACAATCGACACACCTGAACTTGATGAAAGGGAGCGGCATAAAGACCAGCAGACCCAAGGAACCTTTGCCAGAACGTCGCTAACCTTCCCGTAAGCTTCACGTCTGGCATCCCCTTCCCCGTGATTTCCTCACCTTTGTTTTGCTCTCTCTCTGTGTATCCCTGGTTCATGTCTCTTTGTGTGTTCACAGTGACTCCCCTGCCTTCCGTGATCAAGCCTTGTCCTTCGACATCCAACCGGATTCCTGACTGCCCTCCTCGATCCACGACCTCCCTGCTCAGACCCAGACTACACTGCCTCGCTCCTCCCCACGACCCATTGCCTGTCCACGAACTGCCTCTTCGTCTTGCCCCTCGTGATTCGATGAAAGATTACAACCAACACTCACAGACAACAACCCTTGGTAACATTTACATTATTAATATTACACATAGTCACACTCATTCACTTAAAGTAGCATACACATGTCACATATTTATCAAAGGTTTAAAATAAACCTTGAAAGAACCGCAGTTCTGTCCTGGTTGTCGCCTCCTTCCCTTTGAACATAACAATTTAACCCCCAATTCCAACCCTTGATGCCGAGTGCCAAGCAGGGAGGCAATGGGTCTTATTTTTATAGTCTTTAGTATGACTCGGCCGGGATTTGAACTCACAACCTACCGATCTCAGGGCGGACACTCTAACCACTAGACCACTGAGTAGGTATAATACTTATTCTATATATTTACTAGATATATAATAAATCATTGAACATACAGGCCTCTGGTGTCCGTTTGCCGTCATCCCCTCTGAGATCCCATAACAACTATGCTACAGTGTTTTAATGCAGGTCATAATGGTGATACTTGTAGAGCCAAGTGATTTCTGAGGTGGGAGTTGGTAAAAGAAAGTTGCATGGCAGCTCCCGCCATCAGTGTGTGAATGTGTGGGTGAATGGGTGAATGTGGAAATAGTGTCAAAGCGCTTTGAGTACCTTAAAAGAAAAAAAGCGCTATACAAGTATAACCCATTTACCATTACCATTTAGAACCACTGCACTATATAATACAAAGATATGGACATGCCAATCGATCGCCCGCTGATCAGTATCGGCAAACTGTCATGAAAAGGTATGAGAACGCTATCGCCAAAGATTGCCTTTTAATGCCCAACAAAAAAGCCGATTCCCTCTGGCTTACACTGTATTTATTTTTAGTCCCCCGGCTGATAAGCAGCTTGCAGGATGATCGGTATCTGGATCGGCAGCATTAAACCTTAATCGGAACATCCTTAGTAACATTTGCTAGCTGTTGGTGGAGTTCTTGTGTTTTTTTTGTTTTTTTTGCAAAGTGCACCGTAAATCCTTTAACAAAAAATCCATACATTCAACCCTTAATAGATTTGTTGCACATTTTGAGGTATCATATAGATTTTGATAACACCATTTTTAAGAATTTATTTGGAAATTATGGTGGAAAATAAGTATTTGGTCAACCATTCAAAGCTCTCCCTGATGGAAGGAGGTTTTGGCTCAAAATCTCACGATACATGGCCCCATTCATTCTTTCCTTAACACGGATCAATCGTCCTGTCCCCCTTAGCAGAAAAACAGCCCCAAAGCATGATGTTTCCACCCCCATGCTTCACAGTTGGTTTGGTGTTCTTGGGATGCAACTCAGTATTCTTCTTCCTCCAAACACGACGAGTTGACTTTATACCAAAAAGGTCTATTTTGGTTTCATCTGACCACATGACATTCTCCCAATCCTCTGCTGTATCATCCATGTATCCATTTTGGTATGAACTCAACTCATCGTGTTTTGAGGAAGAAGAATACTGAGTTGCATCCCAAGAACACCACACCTACTGTGAAGCATGGGGGTGGAAACATCATGCTTTGGGGCTGTTTTTCTGCTAAGGGGACAGGACGACTGATCCGTGTTAAGGAAAGAATGAATGGGGCCATGTATCGTGAGATTTTGATCCAAAACCTCCTACCATCAGTGAGAGCTTTGAATGGTTGAGCAAATACTTATTTTCCACCATAATTTACCAATAAATTCTTAAAAATCCCTACAATGTGAATTCCTGGATTTTTTTTCACATTCTGTCTCTCACAGTTGAAGTGTACCTATGATGAAAATTACAGACCTCTGTCATCATTTTAAGTGGGAGAACTTGCACAATCGGTGGCTTTTCTGCCCCACTGTAAATGGCAATTTTATTATCAAAGGAAAAACTTTGTTAATAATTGCAATGATGATAAAAGTGAAAAATATAACATCCATATTTGTACACACGTACACCAACACAGTTGTTATCAACCAAACTTTAAAACATGATTTTTCCTCATTTGTTGATGACATCTGTTCCACCGCTGCACAGATTGCAATTTTGGGACCTAATAAGGTTCAGCAACTGGCCCATCGGCACACTTAATTTTAACTAGAAATTGTCAAATTGCCATTTTCCAGGCTCTTCACATTTTTTTTTTTTAGCTCATATCTGGCCTCGAGCCCACGATACGGATCAATATCTGTGCCTCGTTTTCCTGGGCAGCGTATCCCTCCTGCTAAAGGAAACACACACACACAGTTGCTGAAAAGCAATAGAGTGCACCATAATAACTATATAAAACTTGCATATGACTTTCTCACCTGTTCCTTTGCAAAGTTAGTGTTCAAGTTGCGCAAATAGCAGTTTACTTGTTTATAGTATATATAATAAGGTGGTATTGATGAAATTACTTTTTTCAAATATTTGTTGATTTTAACATTTCAGAATTGATTTGATGAAAAAAAAAAAAGAAATATCACATATATATTAGTCCGAAACTATGCTGAGAAATAATCAGCATATTTAAGCATGTGCGTATTATTATATTTACTGTATTGAGGATGATGATAATAATTAGGGACACACTGAAATATAAAAATATCGGCCGAAACTAAAAAAACTAAAATAAGGGAAACCAAGGCTGAAAAACAAAAACAGATAAATATATTATGCCGATTATTATTATTATTACCATTGCATTAATGACTTTGAGTATGTACTAATCTCACTAAAATGAAGAAAAAAAATATTCACATTTGAATTACATTATTCCAATTCTATTCATAAATTTTGCAAACAATAAAAAAATATGTATATTTTTTTAAGAATCACATTTTTATTATCTGTTTCTAGACCATATGCGCACTTACTCAGATACACGTTATACGTTAGAATAGAATAGAATAGAATAGATCTTTATTGTCATTGCACAAGTACAACGAGATTGATTATTTTGTTACAAGTCCCGCTAAGAGCAGACATACGTTACAGGGGAGGACAAGATGAGACCGCCAACGGATCAACCACTTACGGCGCTCCTTAAAAAGGTGAGAAAAGGGTGACATTGGGAGAGAAGGGGTGGGGGGGGTGGGGGGTGGGGGGGGGATATCAGTCTAAGGCTAGACCGTCAGGAGGGGTCCAGACTGAGTCCAAGGAAAAAAACTAACATAGCATGGCACACATTTAGACATGGTACGTATATCACAACAACTTGCAACAGAGGGAGGAGTGGGTTTGAGGAGACTTGCTGGCCCTGTATAGCGCTGCTCAGCCATCCACATCCCCAGAGGAATTAAGCAGTGGTGAAGGCGTTAAGTTCAGACAAAGACAAGACGCAGAGAGCAAGCAGGGAAGGAGGGAACGGAGAAACAGCCCTCACCAGAGGCAAGCTTGAAGCCAAAAGAGCTTTTGTAACCTGTAACCTGTTTTGAAAAGGTTTAATAACAATTATAATGATAATAATTTTCATTCCAAAAAATGTGTTGCGAGAATCGGTTCAATCGAGGATTGATTGTAATTCAAATAGTCACCCCAATAATCTGAATCGAATACTGAGTAGATGTAAAATTCACACCTCTAAGTGCATTATATATATATATATATATATATATATATATATATATATATATATATATATATACATGTGAGAGGCGGGGCGTGGTCACGATGGCATGCACAGGAGCCGGCTGGAAGCAAGATGACAGGTGAGTGGATACCTCAGCTGGAACGAGTTATCTAATCACCTGTGTCTATTTAGCAGCGTTGGTGACTGCAGGGCGGGGCTGAAAAGCCAGAAGGACCCAGGAGGTGCTGAGGACTCCAGAAGGGTTGTGGGAGGACTGAGCGAGTTAAAAACTTTGTGAGTGAACGAACTAAGACTGAAAAGACTTGGGGAGTGAACGAAGAAGATGAACTGTTGTGAAAATTAAAAATGAAAAGAAAATCCTCTTGGGAACAAACAAAAGAAGAAATATTGTGTGTAAAAAGATTAAAAATAATTGTCAACTTGAACTCCTGCTGTGATCCTTCGGTCCTGAAGACCCCACAACACAAACCTGTCACAGTTGGCGCACAACCAAGCAAGGACCGAGGAAAGATGACGGCCCCAACCCCCCTGGAGGCACTGGGAAGAGTGCTGGCGGAGGTGTCGGCAGCCACCCAGCAGCAGATGGAGGCAAGCATGCAACAGACGCAGGTACTGCAAGCACTGGTGAGCCAGTCCGGAGGAAAGGAGAAGGAGAAGGGGACCGCCATGCAGAGGATGTCTGAGGGAGAGGACCCGCAAGTATTCCTCAACGTATTCAAGACCACAGCGACAGCATGCGGCTGGCCGGACACCGAGTGGGGTGTCAAGCTGCTGCCGCTCCTGGCGGGGGAGGCACAGCGGGCGGCGCTTAGTCTCCCAGCGCACGCTCGGGTGCATTTCCCCAACCTACGCCGGGCAATATTAAACCGCATCGGCAGCCACCCGGAGGACCACCGACGCCGGTTCCGGGCCAAGCGACTGGGGCCTGAGGATCGATCGTTCGTGCTGGCACAGTAGCTTCGGGACGCGGCCGTCCAGTGGCTGGAACCCCAGGAGGCCGACAGCAAGATGCTGGAGCGGATCCTCCTGGAGCAGTTTGTGGAGGCCATCCCAGCCCGGACGGCCGCTTGGGTACGGTACCATCGCCCGCAGGACCTGATAGCTGCGGTGGCCCTGGCCGAGGATCATCTGGCGGTACACCGTGAAGGAAGCAACAAGATCGCCGAAAGACCCGCACCAGTGCCACGGGCAGCTGACAGAGCAGCACCACGAGCGGCCGAGCGGCCCATCCCCGCACCCCGGAGACGGAGCTGGCAGACGCAGGAGGCCGCCAGCCCGGACAGGGACATGCACACACACGCACACACACACTCATACACGCACACACAACATCATACTCCAGTACTATTGAGGGGGGGAAAAGGGGGTTATAACATGTGTGACATTCCTGCCTCTGTCCAGGTTCCCGGCGCTGCGCAACAAGGGCTTCCCCCGCGGACGGCACCTCGAACGCCAGGGCCGGTGTTCTGGGGGTGCGGCCAACCTGGTCACGTGCGCAGGGAATGCTCACTGATGGAGGTGGGGCAGGTGATATGGGTGGTCGAGCCCCCAGCACCCGCCTCCGCTCCAGGGGAGGCGTACTGTGTCCCGGTAAGGGTTCAAGGGAGTATATACCGGGCAATGGTGGATTCGGGGTGCAAACAAACCATGATCCACCAAAACCTGGTTCGGCCCCGGGGCGTTGAGGCAGGCAACACAGGGGCGAATTAGATGTATTCATGGGGATGTGCACACATATCCCATTGTTCCAGTAGAAATTTGGCATCGTGGACAAAAGCATGGTGTGAAGGTTGCCGTAAATGCGCACCTTACGCCTCCCATAATATTAGGGACAAATTGGCCGGGGTTTCCACTTCTTGTGACGCAATGTGTGGGGAGGCGTTCACGGACCGTAGGAAAAGGGAGTATTCGCGCGGTTCTCAGTGGTGAGGCGGGGCCTTCCGCCACTGCCGAGCGGGAACCGGCGGGGGCTTCGCGGGACGCCCCCCCGGCCTCCACGGAGGATTTTCCCCTCGAGCAGTCGCGAGACGAAACTTTGCGCGCGGCCTGGGACCAAGTCGACTATATCGACGGCCAGCTAATGCGCCCGTGAGCAGCGCGGGTATTCCCTCATTTCTCCATTATGAGAGATAGGCTGTATAGAGTGACCCGTGACACTCAGACGGGAGAAGAGATCACCCAGTTGCTGGTGCCGAAACGCCACCGGGAAATGGTTTTCCAGGCGGCGCATGTGAACCCAATGGCTGGACATATGGGTTACGACAAAACACTTAATCGGGTAATGGCCCGGTTCTATTGGCTGGGCATTCGGGCAGACGTGCGCCGCTGGTGCGCCGCCTGCCCGGAATGCCAACTGGTAAATCCAGCGGCCGTCCCGAAGGCGCCCTTGCGCCCATTACCACTTATAGAGGTCCCATTCGAAAGAATAGGCATGGACCTCATCGGGCCATTGCACCCGAGCTCACGGGGATATCGCTTTGTGTTAGTCCTAGTGGATTACGCAACGCGCTATCCCGAAGCAGTGCCTCTGCACTCCATCTCCGCAAGGAGCGTAGCGCAAGCGCTGTTTCAAATTATCTCCCGGGTCGGGATCCCGAAAGAGATCCTGACCGACCAAGGCACGTCCTTCATGTCACGCAAAGTCAAGGAACTATACGGATTACTGGGTATCAAAGCGATCCGCACCAGCGTGTATCACCCCCAAACAGATGGGCTGGTGGAACGCTTGAACAAAACGCTAAAAACCATGATCCTTAAGTTCACGCACAGGGACAAACCAAATTGGGACAAATGGCTGGATCCCCTCATGTTTGCGATGCGGGAGGTACACCAGTCCTCCCTAGGTTTTACACCATTCGAGTTGTTGTACGGCAGGAAGCCGCGTGGAGTGCTGGACATAATTAAAGAAAGCTGGGAGGAAGGTCCGAGCTCCAGTAAAACTGAAGTCCAGTACGTTATGGACTTGAGAGCAAAACTACACACATTGGGGCACTTATCACGGGAGAATTTGCTCCAAGCCCAAGAACGCCAAAAACGCACGTACAACCAGGGAACCCAGCTGCAAAAATTTGCACCGGGAGAAAAAGTCCTTTTATTACTTCCCAGTTCCAGCTCTAAATTACTTGCGCGATGGCAAGGACCCTTTGAGGTCACACGGCAAGTGGGCGATGTGGACTATGAGGTTCGGCGCCCGGACCGGGGCGGAGACACCCAAATTTACCAGCTCAATCTGCTGAAAGCATGGAAGGAGGCGCAGCTTGTTTCCATGGTGACGGTAGTAAGAGAGGAGGAGGAGTTGGGCCAGAGGTCCCGCGCTCTGCCACTTCCCCTCCTTCCCCTGTGATGATCACCTCACGCTCAAACAGAAAGCGGATGTTGCAGCGCTGCAACAGCGCTTTTCTGATGTGTTCTCCGCGCGGCCCGGCCGCACGAACCTCATTCAACATCACATCGAGACCAGCCCGGGAGTTACGGTGCGGACTCGACCATACAGACTTCCCGAGCACAAGCGCAAAGTAGTTCGGGAAGAATTAAAAACCATGCTGGAACTAGGGGTGATAGAAGAATCCCACAGCGCGTGGTGTAGCCCAATCCTTCTGGTGGGAAAGAAGGATGGCTCAGTACGCTTCTGTGTGGATTACCGCAAGGTGAATGAGGTGTCACGTTTTGACGCGTACCCAATGCCCCGGGTCGGCGAGCTCCTGGATCGGCTAGGCACTGCTCGCTTTTTCACCACACTGGATTTAACCAAGGGCTACTGGCAGATTCCCTTATCACCAGAGTCCAAGGAAAATACGTCCTTCTCCACTCCGGAAGGTTTATTCCAGTTCGTGACACTGCCGTTTGGTTTGTTCGGTGCCCCCGCCACGTTCCAGCGTCTCATGGACCGGGTGCTGCGCCCCCACGCGGCATACGCGGCCGCATATTTGGATGACGTCATCATCCAAAGCAGCGGCTGGGAACAGTACATGCAGCGGTTGGGGGTGGTGCTCGAGTCCCCTTTGGCGGGCGGGGCTCACCGCCAACCCGGCAAAGTGTGCGGTTGGCCGGAGGGAGGTACAGTACCTGGGGTACCACTTGTGGGGGGGGGGGGCAGGTGCGCCCACAGGTAGACAAAACAGCTGCGATTGCGGCCTGTCCACCCCCCAAGACAAAAAAGCAGGTGAGGCAGTTTTTGGGCCTGGCGGGATACTACCGCCGCTTTATTCCACGGTTCGCGGACTTGACCAGCCCACTAACTGACCTCACCCGAAAGGGTGCCCCAGAGCTGGTCCAGTGGACGGAGCCGTGCCAGCGGGCGTTCGAGCAGGTAAAGACGGCACTCTGCGAGAAACCGGTACTGTGTATGCCTGACTTCACCATCCCCTTTTGTCTGCAGGCGGACGCATCGGGCAGGGGACTGGGGGCGGTGCTGTCCCAGCGGGTAGGGGGTGTCGACCGCCCCATTCTGTACATCAGTCGGAAACTCTCAGACGGGGAGGCGAGGTACAGTACGGTAGAGAGGGAGTGCCTCACCATCCGATGGGAGGTCGGGGCCCTCCGCTACTACCTGCTGGGGCGCGCCTTCTGTCCCTGTTCGGACCACAAACCGCTCCAATGGCTCCACCGGATGAAGGATGCAAACGCACGGATCACCCGGTGGTACCCCGCATTACAGCCATACAACTTCCCGGTGATCCACAGGCCGGGCGCGCAGATGGCCGTGGCGGACTTCCTCTCTCGCCCTGCTGGGGGGGGGGAGTCGGCGCGGCCGGACAGGTGCCCGGCCTGAAACTGACGGTGGAGGCCTGTGAGAGGCGGGGCGTGGTCACGCGCCGCCTGCCGACGATGGCATGCACAGGAGCCGGCTGGAAGACAGATGACAGGTGAGTGGATACCTGAGCTGGAACGAGTTAGCTAATCACCTGTCTCTATTTAGCAGCGTTGGTGACTGCAGGGCGGGGCTGAAAAGCCAGAAGGACCCAGGAGGTGCTGAGGACGCCAGAAGGGTTGTGGGAGGACTGAACGAGTTAAAAACTTTGTGAGTGAACGAACTAAGACTGAAAAGACTTGGGGAGTGAACGAAGAAGATGAACTGTTGTGAAAATTAAAAATGAAAAGAAAATCCTCTTGGGAACAAACAATAGAAGAAATATTGTGTGTAAAAAGATTAAAAATAATTGTCAACTTGAACTCCTGCTGTGATCCTTCGGTCCTGAAGACCCCACGACACAAACCTGTCACAATATATATTCATTTATTTATCTTTGAAAGAATAAAACAATCTTAAAATTATCAAAATATTACCATTGAAATGACTGAATTACTGAATGGTGTCAACGCGCCCGGGGAACTGTCCTTTTCCATGCGGTGTTGTTTACAATGTACACAAGAAAAAATTGATATTTAAGAAAAAAAAGCTAAATGTTGTAAAAGACATACACGTACTCGTGTTCAGTAAGGAGAAGAATGGAGATCTATATGTTTGGATTTTAGATGATTAAGGCCGATAGATAGATAGATAGATGGATGGATGGATGGATGGATGGATGGATGGATGGATAGATAGATAGATAGATAGATAGATAGATAGATAGATAGATAGATAGATAGATAGATAGATGGATAGATAGATAGATAGATAGATAGATAGATAGATAGATAGATAGATAGATAGATGGATGGATAGATAGATAGATAGATAGATGGATGGATGGATGGATAGATCGATCGATAGTACTTTATTGATTCCTTCAGGAAAGTTCCCTCAGGAAAATTTAAATCCCAGCAGCAGTGTACAGAGTTGAGATTGAATTTAAAAAGTAAAAAGTAAAAAATTGGGGTCGATGTCGAGAATGTCGTCGCAGAAGATCCCCTCTCGACATTTCCAAGTTGCCCTCTCAAAAAAATTGAAGTAAGTCCACACGGCAGTTATTACATTCACTCCTGGCAAGTTGCTTACTTCCTCACAAAATTATCAAATTCTTCAAAGCACAAAATGCAACTTTGGGCTAATTTTCATCCGAAAATGTGGTCCATCAGAAATAATAATAATCCTGCATATTGTGGGGTGATGCCTTATCGGGAAAGTGTTTCAACACAGCGCAGTTTCAACATTTGTTCTAAAAATCTATCCAACAAATTTGAGACTTCCATTGGTACTTGAAAAACTGACAAAAAAAATGTGTATATCTTAAAGCTGTTGTGCATATGAACTTGTTGATTCAGGAAAATCATGCAATTACAATACAGATTGGTTTGATTTTCCATTTTTAACTTTTCATTTGAGGGCCACGCCATAGTTATGGCTGCCCTCAGAGGGCCGATTCTAACAGTGAATAACATAAGAATATAAATTTACAGGGTATTATATTATTACCGTATTTTCCGGACTATAGGACGCACCGGATTATAAGGTGCACCGTCGATGAATGGTTTATTTTCAATCGTTTTTCATAAATAAGGCGCACCAAATTATTGGGCGCATTAAAAGAGTCCATCCATCCATTTTATACCGCTTGTCCCTTTTGGGGTCGCGGGGTGCTGGAGCCTCAGCTGCATACGGGCGGAAGGCGGTGTACACCCTGGACAAGTCACCACCTCATCACAGGGCCAACACGGATAGACAGACAACATTCACACTCACATTCACACACTAGAGACCATTCAGTGTTGCCAATCAACCTATCCCCAGGTGCATGGCTTTGGAGGTGGGAGGAAGCCGGAGTACCCGGAGGGAACCCACGCAGTCACGGGGAGAACATGCAAACTCCACACAGAAAGATCCCGAGCCCGGGATTGAACCCAGGACTACTCAGGACCTTTGTATCGTGATGCACATGCACTAACCCATGTGCCAACATTAAAAGAGTCATATTCTTTAACTGTCCATCCATCCCTGTCCTACCGCTTGTCCCTTTTTTCTAAATTGAAAACACTTCCTTGTGGTCTAAATTACATGTAATAGTGGTTATTTGGTCTAAATGTTGCATGGATGATGTTTTACACATCATCTTCAAGCCGCTTTCTGACAGTCGCTTCAGGATGCGCCGTTTTGTGGGCGGTCTTATTTACGTGGCTCACCTTTGGCAGCGTCTTCTCCCCGTCATTTTTGTTGTAGCGGTGTAGCGTGGAAGGACAGGAGTGGAAGAAGTGTCAAAAGATGGAGCTAACTGTTTTAATGACGTTACTTCAATCAATAATGGAGCAGCATCTCCTCATCCGTGGCTAACTAGTGCAACAACGTGTCACATGAAAAAACGTCTGACCGGAACTCTCTAATAACTCAAAATCCTTGGATGAATAATGTAAACTCACTACACAGGTATATTTCAGAGCTTTCATGGCAAGTTTACTGACAGATATAAGTAAGAACTTTACACTACTTTATATTAGATATGGCACAGCAGAGGATACATGTCCCATGACAAGAAGATAGAGAAAAAGAAAAAGCTTATAGAAAACAAAGGCGGATGCACACAATTTTTCAGGATTAATGCAGATCCCAAATACAGATCAGCGAGTACTAGAAGGCAAGAAAAGTTTATTTAGCATAATATTGTGAAACAAAACGCCATATAATATGTCTTACGTTATGCAAAGATCGTAATAATAATCATATGTTTAATGCGCCAACAATCCATCAAGTGGTGTGGCTTCATAGTTTACCAAAGTCGTACAAAAACATTTTGATAGATTTTCGAGCGCTGTGTGAAATGTTCTATATTTTCAATGGAACATTTAAAATGTTGGTGTTGTTTACTTGAGTAATAATGCCATCGTAGTCCAGTTTACACTTATCTCTAATGTTTGACTGCCATCTACTGGTCACACTTATCATTACACCATGCACCAAATAAAGTTGCTCCGAGGTCGTCGGTAAGCAAAACGAGAATTATTCCGTACATTAGGCACACCGGGTTATAAGGCGGATTGTAGAGTTTTGAGGGCAAAAAAACAATTTTAAGTGTGCCTTATAGTCTGGAAACTGCGGTACACAATTCCTGATACATTTGATTATTATATATTTTTTAGCGTACACTTTAAAAAAAAGTAGTTGGATTTTTGGGTAAAAATTGGCAACTCAGTTTCCAGAATTGTAAAGTAAAATGTACAGAATACAGAACTTTACTGTAAATCATGGGTGTCAACCGCTGGCCCGCGGGCCAAATCTTGCCCGCCGTGTAATTTAATTTGGCCCTTGAGGCAATATCAATTTAGCATTAGAGCTGGCCCGCCGGTGTTGTACAGCGTCGGTGCCGTTGTAACATTGCATTCACCGCTAGTAATCATACTTGCCAACACTCCTAATTTTCCTGATAGACTCCCGGAGTTCTGTGCCCCTCCCGAAAATCTCCCGGGGCAACCATTCTCTCGAATTTCTACCAATTTCCACCTGGACAACTATATTGGGGGCATGCATTTAAGGCACTGCTTTAGCGTTCTCTACAACCTGTCGTAAACGTCCGCTTTTCCTCCATACTAACAGCGTGGCACATAATATTTGTGGCTTTTACACACATACACACACACACGCACAAGTGAATGGAAGGCATACTTGGTCAACAGTCATACAGGTCACACTGAGGGTGGCCGTATAAACAACTTTAGCACTTTTACAAATATGCACCACACTGTGAACCCACACCAAACAAGAATGACAAACACATTTCGGGAGAACATCCGCGCCATATCACAACAGAACAAATACCCAGAACCCCTTGCAGCACTAACTCTTCCGGGAAACTTCCAGCAAACTGACCAATAATTAAATTTTATTCATGCATTTTCTCTTGCTACTTCAAAGCTTGAATGTTTGGTTCATTCATTATTGTTATTTTATTTTCAAATGTATTATTAGCCTTTGGAAAAAAATTGATATTTACCTCAGAAGATTGCAAATAGAAAAAAAGGCATAACATTTTTATTTAAATTTTATTTGATATGCCATTGATATTTGTTTAATTATTATTGTTATTATTATTATTTGAAACTGGATTTTGCATGTCACTAAAGTTGTATAAGCCTTGCTTGTTCAATATTTAATGCAAAACTTGTTTGGGTCCCTATTAAAAGGTTATTTTCTTCAACCTTGGTCCGCGGCTTTGTTCCATTTAAAATGTTGGCCCACTATGTATTTGATTTTGACACCCCTGCTGTAAATAGAAAAACAGGAGTACTGTTTATGAACGGAAAAACGTGTGGTTGTTGTTTTTACGGTATATTATTGCAATTGGAAAAACAATGTTTTGACAGATAAAATCTATTGCCATTTTTACAGCGCATAAATCATTTGTTGCATTATTGGATAACATTAATGTTTGTTATTAGATCACATGAAAGTATTTTTTTTCTATCAAAATGGACGAATACATTTAGTAAGAAAAGTACTTTGTTGACGCACATTATTTCCAGGCTTTGACACCTGTGATCTAATGTAAATAATTGAACTGAATTTCTCCCAGGCAAGTAATTTCTATTCTATTCTATTCTGTTCTATTCTATAATTAAAATATAGGGTTTAAGGCATACATTTCTACACGTTTGATGGTGGTAAGACTTCAGGGAAATGCAGCAACATAAAAAAAAAAAAATACTTTTTTTTAACCTACTATGCAAAATTAATTTAGTTCCGACAGAAAGCGAGTAAAATAAATACAGGCTGTGTTGAAAACTCCCTAAAGTAGACTTCTTCTCCCAACTATGTTAGTCTGAGTGGATGCTCTCAAGGAAATCAGGATTGATCATGTTCCAAAATTTTAATTGAAAAATCAATACTAAAAAAAAAAAGGATACCATGTAAGACGAGTTGGACAACTAATTCTGACAGCCAGATTTGGTTCCTTAATTGAAGACGCTGTGGTTGAGAGAGCATCTGGGAGGAAAGGCTGATGTTAGCAAACATCTGTTTGCGTACACCACCAGTCTGCTTGCAGTTAACCTGATATGACAGACGCCTCTCTCTCAGCTAGCCTGTAGCTACTGTTAATGACACTTTCGTTTAAGCAGTCTTCTCAAACCCAGAAATTGCCGTCAGAGAATCTTCATATTGAACCGCCCACGAGTGCTTCAGTTGCAGAAATGCAAACTTCTGACAAACAAAATCAGCTTTTTTTGTTTGTTTCTTTTTTCCAGCGGGGCCAAATTCACATGAAAAATACATTGGTAACGTTTGAGGAGATTGGTGAATGCAACAACAGATTTCAAATTACAATACTAGGGCTGCAGCTAAGTATGTAACGATAGGAAAAGTTCACCGTTATTGTGACCAAAATGATCACGGTTATCATTATTATTGTGCATTGTTGAATGTGCTCAAAAAGTACTTGTAAACACACTGAAATATCTAGAAATTTTTTTAAATAAATAATAAAGCCTGTTAGAAAGTCCACTATTTTGAATGTTCTGTGTTTCTTATACTAAACTGCGGTTGTTGTAGAGTTCTACTCTGTTCGGCTTTCTATGAACACACTGTAAAAACGCCTCCCTGTCATTGGTACTTTTTTAGTATTTTTCAAAAGGGCCTTTTTTTTCCTCAAAAAATTGTATGTACTAGAATGGAATAAGGGGTTTATCTTATTTTAAAACTATTATTCATTGTTTTTGATTATTTTATTTTGTTACAAAACATTTTTCTTTGCAGAGAATATTTTTCCTGTGTTCTCTTAATCAACTAACTAAAAGAAAATTCACAAAATCATTCAATGATTATGACGTTACTTGTCAAAAGTATCGGTATCGATATCCATATCGGCAATACTAGCCCTGTATTTACTTGGTATAGGACAGGGGTCACCAACGCGGTGCCCGCGGGCACCAGGTCGCCCATAAGGACCAGATGAGTCGCCCGCTGGGCTGTTCTAAAAATAGCTCAAATAGCAGCACTTACCAGTGAGCTGCCTCTATTTTTTAAATTATATTCACTTATTAGCAAGCTGGTCTCGCTTTGTTCGACATTTTTAATTCTAAGAGAGACAAAACTCAAATAAAATTTGAAAATCCAAGAAAATATTTTAAAAACTTGGTCTTCACTTGTTTGAATAAATTAATTTATTTTTTTGCTTTGCTTCTTATAACTTTCACTAAGACAATTTTAGAGAAAAAATACTACCTTAAAAATCATTTTAGGATTTTTAAACACATATACCTTTTTACCTTTTAAATTCCTTCCTCTTCTTTCCTGACAATTTAAATCAATGTTCAAGTATTTTTTTATTTATTGTAAAGAATAATAAATACATTTTAATTTAATTCTTCATTTTAGCTTCTGTTTTTTCGATGAAGAATATTTGTGAAATATTTATTATACTTATTATGATTAAAATTCCCAAAAATTATTCAGGCAAATCTAGAAAATCTGTAGAATCAAATTTAAATCTTATTTCAAAGTCTTTTGAATTTCTTTTAAAATTTTTGTTCAGGAAAATCTAGAAGAAATAATGATTCGTCTTTGTTAGAAATATAGCTTGGTCCAATTTGTTATATATTCTAACAAAGTGCAGATTGGATTTTAACCTATTTAAAACATGTCATCAAAATTCTAAAATTAATCTTAATCAGGAAAAATTACTAATGATGTTCCATAAATTATTTTTTAATTTTTTTAAAAAAGATTCGAATTAGTTAGTTTTTCTATTCATTTTTTTCGGTTGAATTTTGAATTTTAAAGAGTTGAAATTGAAGATAAACTATGTTTCAATTTTTTTTTTCTTTTGAATCATTCAATTAAGTGTTTTTTTCATCATTTATTCTCTACAAAAAACCTTCCGTAAAAGGAAAAACAATGTAAGACTCAATGAAAGACAGGAATACCAATTTTTTTTATATGTATATAGATTTATTTATTAAAGGTAAATTGAGCAAATTGGCTATTTCTGGCAATTTATTTAAGTGTGTATCAAACTGCTAGCCCTTCGCATTAATCAGTACCCAAGAAGTAGCTCTTGGTTTCAAAAAGGTTGGTGACCCCTGGTATAGGATATATACTAAGATTCACAGTATTGGCTACCCCTTGTGATCGAACAAAAATTAAAGAAGAAACATAGCAGCCTAACACTGTAGCAACGACCGAAAAGACAACCAACCAGTAGACGATATAAGACAGGAGAATGATGCTAATTTTAGGACTATTAGTTAAAAAAAATATATACAAACTAACAAAAAACAAGAAAAATAATGAATCAGGTGAGTGACATGAGGAAAGGTGAAAACGAATGGGTTGTCATGGAAACAAAGTAGGGAGTGAAAAAACAGGAACTGACAAAATCCAAAACCCAAACAGAACATAGCCAAACTAAGCATGATCATCAGCTGTGGTTGGCACGATGTAAACGTTTGTAAACCAAACATGACGCAAATAGAGAAGTTAGTAAATGAAGATGTCATACTGTAATCAATATTTGGACATTTGTCTTTCTGTTCAGAATTGTTCACGTTCCAATCATGATCCATCATTTTCCCAGCTTTCCAAACAATTATTCTTATATCAACAGAGTATAAATCGAAACATTTGCTTATCAAATTCATCGATTTCAAGCGTTGCAGGCCCAGTTGCTGTTGTGCCAAAGTTAAAGTACCTTAAATCTACGGCTGCCCAACATAGTAAAATCTTTCTTTCCTCACATTTTGATGAACTAGGTTGACGGATCAATAGTCTCTGAAAAGTTGTTATGGCTCAGGAGTCCCAAAAAAGGCAGGAACAGACTTTATGACTGTATGGCACTGCCGGGAGTATTCTTGATGGAATCAATCATGTTCCCCTGATGGACCAAACAGCACTAAAAGCAATAGCTTCTCGCTCATAAAGTCAACCTCGTATCAATTCTCTCCGTGCCTCTTCTTCAGTAGAGGCTTCATTCGCTCACACAAGAAACACAGAAGAAAATGGCTGACAACTTTGTAAGATGCCTGAAAGGTGATTTAAGTGACAGACGTGTGAAAGAGGAGAGCGTGTGCTGTACTTCTGCAACGCCTTGTGGGACAAAAGCTGGCGATGCCGGATAAATATGTAATGTCTCCCTTTTTTTGCACACAAAGTGACTGTGTGGAATTGTTTCTTTCCTCCAATTGCATAGGTTCCTTTTTCTATTTGATTTTCCAGGCTGCGTAGCGAGCTGGAACCCAGCGTTCCGTTAGTTATGCTAATAGTCGCCAGGCCTCCTGCTGAGTGTGATCCCTTCACAGTCAGAGTCCTGTGAAGTTGTTTGCCCGCCGTGTGCCTCGGTGTAACTGTCAATGTTTACAATTGGTACAGTAGCTGCTTTAAAGGGCTTTAGCGCCGCTTGCACACATGCAGGATTGTGCGACAAGGCAGGTGCCTTCGCTTCGACATCAAGACACCAACAACAGTGTTGTGCGTGGTACAGTGCACACAATTCTCCAAACAGGCAACGCTGTAGGAATCATGAAAAACATGTGATCTTAATATTGCCATACATCTACTATTCATTGTTTCCTATTATTTTTTCGATACTTTTTGGTACTTTTCTAAAGAAAGGGGAGCACAAAAAATGTCATTATTGGCTTTATTTTAACCCAAAAATCTTAGGATGCAATAAACACATATTTCTTATTACAAGTTTGTCCTTAAAGGGGAACATTATCACAATTTCAGAAGGGTTAAAACCAAAAAAAATAAGTTCCCGGTGGTTTATTTTATTTTTTGAAGTTATTTTCAAAATTTTACCCATCATGGAATATCCCGAAAATAGGCTTTAAAGTGCCTGATTTTCGCTATCTGTAAATCCACCCGTCCATTTTCCTGTGACGTCACATAGTGATGCCAACATGGTGGATAGAACAGCCAAATATAGCGACATTAGCTCGGATTCAGACTTATATTTCAGCGGCTTAAGCGAATAAACAGATTACGCATGTATCGAAACAGATGGTTGGAGTATGGAGGCAGATAGCGAAAACTAAATTGAAGAAGGAACTGAAGCTATTGAGTGAATAGCTATTGAAGCTATTCAGCGATCGCCTTCTAACCAACGATTGCATCTTTTGACCACTGGCGCAACTTAAATCAGTCGATTGGTAAGTGTTTGTTTGGCATTAAATGTGGGTCGAGGGAAAGGCTGGATGCAAATATAGCTACAAATGTAAATACAGCTAGCCTAAATAATATGTTAGCATCGATTAGCTGGCAGTCATGCCGTGACCAAATATGTCTGATTAGCAAATAAGTCAATAACATCAACAAAACTCACCTTTGTGATTTCGTTGACTTTATCGTCGAAAATGCATCTGCTTTGAGTGTCGCAGGATATCCATACATCTCTGTCGTAGCATCGCCATCGTCAGTAAAATGTGCAGAACAAACGAGGGACTTTTGCATCTTTTGACACTGGTGCAACTTGCATCCGTCGATTGGTATGTGTTTGTTTGGCATTAAATGTGGGTGGGGGGAAAGCCTGGATGCAAATATAGCTACAAATGAGGCAAAACGATGCAATATGTACATACATCTAGCCTAAATAGCATGTTAGCATCGATTAGCATGCCGTGCTAATCGATGCAAACTCCACGTAGGTCATCTTGAATCCTTCCCTGATCGTGTTGTTACACCCTCCGACAACACACCGACGAAGCATGATGTCTCCAAGGTATGGAAAACAGTCGAAAAAACGGAAAATAACAGAGCTGATTTGACTTGTGTGTGTAATGGGTTTGAGAAAATGGTGGATTGCTTCATGTTGTGACGTCACGGGTGAAAGGTCATCGCTCCGACAGCGAACATTTGAAAGGCGTTTAAATCGCCAAATTCACCCTTTTAGAGTTCGGAAATCTGTTAAAAAACATATGGTCTTTTTTCTGCAACATCAAGGTATATATTGACGCTTACATAGGTCTGGTGATAATGTTCCCCTTTAAATAAAATAGTGAACATATGAGACAACTTGTCTTTTAGTAGTAAAAAAGCAAACAAAGGCTCCTAATTTAGTCTGCTGACATATGCAGTAACATATTGTGTCATTTATCACTCTATTTGCCACGGCCAGGGCGCATTGGAATGCACCCTCATCCTTGCGCTCTGCGAGTCCCTCCTCGGCACACACCCACGGCCGCGCACATCCAGGGACGCGGCGCGCGCGTCTCCGCCCGTCAGCAGCGGACAGCTGTAATCATTCACCAGCAATCACCACACCTGCCCGTAATAAAGGACCTGCCTTCATAAGCCTGCACAACTTGGCATGCCGGCGCCGGAATATAGTCAGCTGTACCTTCCCTGTGTGCATCCCCGAGTCAAGATGTGTTCTTGTGCTCCCGGATCTTCCCTGTCTTCCTCGTGCTTCGCTCCTGCCTCTCGACCACACTTCCGCCACTGGACAACCCTGCCTGCCTTGCTCTTGTCTGACAGCACCACGCCTTTCAACACGCACCTCCAACAGTTACAGTAAAACGTTCCAATTAAATACTTCACATACTGTAGTCTTACACCATACACACTCTTGGTTTTTGACACACACCATTCTATAGTTTATTAGAGATGTTTATTATTTTATATATATATATATATATATATATATATATATATATGATAAATCATTGAACTTCACTTTCTCCTGGTGTCAGTCTGCCGTCATCTCCTCTTGCAAACCATAACAGTATATTCCGGTCAAATGTAATATAAAGACCTGATGGAACAGATTTTCTTTAGCTCCGCCCCCAGTGACTTTATTTTGTCAACATTATTAAGGACAAGTGGTAAAAAATAAATTATTAATCTACTTGTTCATTTACTGTTAATATCTGCTTACTTTCTCTTTTAACATGTTCTACCTACAGTACACTTCTGTTAAAATGTAATAATCACTTATTCTTCTGTTTGGATGCTTTACATTAGTTTTAGAAGATACCACAAATGTGGGTATCAATCCGATACCAAGTCGTTACAGGATCATACATTGGTCATATTCAAAGTCCTCATATGTCCAGGGACATATTTCCTGAGTTTATAAACAAAATACACATTTTAAAGAATCTAAAGAAGATGTGATGCCAAAAAATATCAATGTATTCATAGTAGTATTGACTAGATAAGCTATTGTACTTGATATCATTACAGTGGATGTCAGGTGTAGATCCACCAACGGCGTTTGTTTACATTTTGATGGCGGTGAGCTACGGTGTGTAGTGAAGCACGTTTAGTTATTCCTCGTCCTGCAGGGATGATACTTGTAAGAAACCTACTTTATTGCCATGGAGGCTAGGATTACTGATTTAGAAGTAGCTAAAACATTGCCGACTGCGAATGGACGTTCGCCTCTCGCGAGCTAGCCATGCCTTAAAGCACCTTGTGGAGAGGCGGAGCCGGCAGTCCGACAGCGAGGCAGGGCACGCCGTAGCCCGCTGCAAGATAGAGGCGAGGAGGCGTGGCCGGCAGTCCGACAGCGAGGCAGGGCACGCCTGAGCCCGGCTAAAGATGGTGGAAAGGAGGCGTTAACGGCGAGCGAGCGGCGAGGCGGGGCGCGCCGGGAGCGACGCCGCATTCGTTATCGGGTGTGTGGGTCGCCCACCTGGGCACAATTAAATAATCGTCTCGCACTGTATAAAAAGGCGGCAGCCGTGAACGTGGGGGAGAGAGACAGAGCGGATGCCGAGCGAGACAGACGGAGAGCCCAAGAAAGAAGACAACGCAAGAAGCTGAAAAGCTGGAGCGGAAGAGCGAGCAGCAGACGGCAAGGCTGAAAAGCAACCCGGCAAGAGACATTTATTCTTTGAAATAAAGAAGTCTAACCCTGCTCGCCATAATGTCATTCCTTGGTGGTCCTTGGAACCCGCACAACGGCTTGAGTCTGTCACACACCTCTTCCTCATGGTGTTTCAGTGGTATAACTTCACCCTTATCTTTAGTTTTTAAGCCAAAATGCGTCCATTCTCCCTTTTCTGTCTACACACTGTGTCTGCTCGTAAGTACTTCGTAATTGTGCGCTACTGAATAATAATAAAAATAATAATGGATTAGATTTATATCGCGCTTTTCTATTGTTGTATACTCAAAGCGCTCACAGAGAAGTGGGAACCCATTATTCACTCACACCTGGTGGTGGTAAGCTACATCTGTAGCCACAGCTGCCCTGGGGTAAACTGACGGAAGCGTGGCTGCCAGTTTGCGCCTACGACCCCTCCGACCACCACCTATCATTCACAGGTGTGAGCGGCACCGGGGGCAAGGGTGAAGTGTCCTGCCCAAGGACACAACGGCAGCGATTTGGATGTCAATAGGTGGGAAGCGAACCTGCAACCCTCAGGTTTCTGGCACAGCCGCTCTACCCACTACGCCATGCCGCCCCAATATTCTGAACACCCTCGTCTGCTCGTAAACCAGCAATGTCATGATGTGACAATGACAGGAGTGCAGGGGTGTGGTGGACCAGTCCTTTTCAGAGGCGGTATAGTACTGAATATGATTCATTAGTATCGTGGTACTATATTAATACTGGTATACCGTACAACCCTATTTCCAATACAACGTTGGTCTAATGAGGAAAGACCAACGTAATGAGGAAAGTCTGTAAAAAAATAATTTTTTTACAGACTAACTTTACATACTGATAAGTAAGTTTGTAATTTTTGAAGTAGGTCGCAATAAAAAAAACGATGTATTTTTAATAGAGTTTTTGGCCTTAAAATGTGCATCTTAACGCCTCCTCTGCTCCATGTTAAGTTGCCCAACTTTGAGGCCATGTCTGCACTAAGTCGTTTAACCCCTGAAACCAGACCTGGGCAAATTAAGGCCCGAGGGCCACATGCGGCCCGTAAAGCTTTTCAATCCGGCCCGCCGGACATTTCCGAATCATATTTTTAGATCTTTAAGATGGAAAGTGTAGCTGCAATGGTTGGAATCTGCGCTTTTGCATGATATCACCTAATCACCAATCAACAATCACCAAAATGATTCCTGAGCGTGGCCACCGCTGCTACTCACTGCTCCCCTCACCTCACAGGGGGCGGAACAAGGGTACGAGTCAGATATAGAGGATGATTTCACCTCACCTAGTGTGTGTGTTACTATCAGTTGTACTTTAATTTTAATATACTACCTTATTTTTCGGATTATAAATCGCTCCGTAGTATACGTCGCACCGGCCGAAAATTCATAATAAAGAAGGAAAAAAACATATATATACAACGCACTGGAGTGTAAGTTGCATTTTTTGGGGGAATTTATTTGATCAAATCCAACACCAACAATAGACATTTGAAAGGCAATTTAAAATAAATAAAGAGTAGTGAACAACAGGCTGAATAAGTGTACGTTATATGAGGCATAAATAACCAACTGAGAAGGTGCCTGGTATGTTAACCTAACATATTATGGTAAGAGTCATTCAAATAACTATAACATATAGAACATGCTATACGTTTACCAAACAATCTGTCACTCCTAATCCATAAATCCCATGAAATTTTATACGTCTAGTCTCTTACGTGTTTGAGCTAAATAATATTATTTGATATTTTACAGTAATGTGTTAATAACTTCACACATAAGTCGCTCCGGAGTATAAGTCGCACCCCCGGCCAAACTATGAAAAAAACTGCGACCTATAGTCCGAAAAATACGGTATATGGATTTGAATTATTTCTTGTGGTAAAAATTTCTCCGATTTTGGTACGGTTTGGTTTTCGTCTGACCTTTTGGAATGGATTACGGACAAAAACCGAGGTACAAAAGCATTTGTAGACTGGTATCATTATTGTTAATCACCAAAGCACTACCACCTTTATTGATACAATATTGAAATATACATTTTATCTCTGTCTTGCTATGGCCCAGCCAGGACACCTTTCTCGTCACTACAACAGAAGACCGAAAGTTTAAAGTTGACGTCGGAAGAATAGTGGCCTTAAAGTAAATCACACTTTACACGTATAAGGCCATAGTGAAGATAACTTAATTATCAAAGAAAATTAAATTTTCATACACGGGCAAGACAAAGAGCTTTAAATCAGTTTAAAGGCAAATACATAATAAATAAAGTATTTTCTACTTAAGGGGAACATTATCACAATTTCAGAAGGGTTAAAACCAATAAAAATCAGTTCCCAGTGGCTTATTTTTTTTTCTGAAGTTTTTTTCAGAATTTTACCAATCATGGAATATCCCGAAAAAAGGCTTTAAAGTGCCAGACTTTCGCTATCTGTAAATCCACCGTCCATTTTACTGTGACGTCATTTAGTGATGTTAACATGGCGGATAGCACAGCAAGATATAGCGACATTAGCTCGGATTCAGACTCGGATTTTAGCGGTTTAAGCGATTCAACAGATTACGCATGTATTGAAACGGATGGTTGGATTATGGAGGCAGATAGCAAAAACGAAATTGAAGAAGAAACTGAAGCTATTGAAGCTATTCGGCGATGGCCTTCCAACCAACGATTGAGTGTCACAGGGTATCCGTACATCTCAGTCCCATGTCTGTCGTAGCATCGCCGGTAAAATGTGCAGGAGAAACTTAAATCAGTTGATTGATAAGTATTTGTTTGGCATTAAATGTGAGTGGAGTGAAATTCTGGATGAAAATATAGCCACAAATGTACATACAGCTAGCCTAAATAGCATGTTAGCATCGATTAGCTGGCAGTCATGCCGCGACCAAATATGTCTGATTAGCACATAAGTCAATAACATCAACAAAACTCACCTTTGTGATTTCAGTGACTTTATCTTTGGAAATGCATCTGCTTTGAGTGTCGCAGGATATCCGCACATCTCTGTGCCACATCTGTCTTAGCATCGCCGGTAAAGTGTGCAGACCAAACGAGGGACTTTCGGATCTTTTGACACTGGTGCAACGTGAATCAGTCGATTGGTAAGTGTTTGTTTGGCATTAAATGTGGGTGGAGGGAAAGGCTGGATGCAAATATAACTAAAAATGAGGCATAACGATGCAATATGTATATACAACTAGCCTATCTAGCATGTTAGCATCAATTAGCATGCCGTGCTAATCGATGCACACTCCACGTAAGTCAACTTGAATCCGTCCCTGATTGTGTTGTTATACCCTCCGACAACACACCGATGAGGCATGATGTCTCCAAGGTACGGAAAACAGTCGAAAAAACGGAAAATAACAGAGCTGATTTGACTCTAGAAAGGCGTTTAATTCGCCAAAATTCCCCCATTTAGAGTTTGTAAATCGGTTAAAAAAATATATGGTCTTTTTTCTGCAACATCAAGGTATATATTGACGCTTACATAGGTCTGGTGATAATGTTCCCCTTTAAAATGTTCGATATACAGTAAATTGGGCATAGCGTTAAATCCATTCATCCATCCATTTTTCTACCGCTTGTCCTTTTCGGGGTCGCGCGGGGTCGCTGGAGCCTATCTCAGCTGCATTCGGGCGGAGGGAATCAAAAATCAAAATAATACATATATTAAGTCCTCATTTTCTGCCAATGAAGCTCTGACTTTAATCATACATTGCTAATTAAAGCACTTCATTTGCGCACCACAACTGATTTATGCCTCTCTGAAAAAACTTCTGCACCACAAACATGTTATTATATAAATACAGCACGTCCGCGCTGAGCCAATTTCACCCCCAATAATTGCAAACAACTTTGGTCGGGAGCCCTATCTGTGTTATTATTATCATTATTGCAATACATTGCTATTGTTTTCCACGTTTAGTGTTTCCACAAATATTGAAGTTGGGGTGCATCATTACTGCCACAAGAACTGTTTAACTAGGTCAACCACACACACAGCGTAACTTTTTATTTGAAAAGTGCAATTTCTCTTTCTTGAAATCCCAAGCTCAAGAAAGAATATTATTAGTATCTACATATGTCATTCTCCTCATTGCCAGAAATACAATACAACTGCTTACCATGGGGAATAAGTTTATATAAAACACATATTACACAATGATGGATGGTGTATTAGTTACCAAGTGACAACTGATAGCATGAACAGGATGTGATTAAATAATTATCCTTCTCATATACAGTCTGTCTGCCTTCCACTTATTAATCAGGTATATATGGTGCTTGTCTCAAGGGACAGTCAAAACTGTCACAATATGAGCACTCATGCAGATGAAAAACAATACAAAAAAAAGAGGAAGGAAAAAGACTAATTAAAACATCAGAAACCAAGCGGGTTAATAGAAAAGGTTGACTGTAACATGTAATATTGTATTTTCGTCATAACGAAACAGACCGCATCGGCATATTTTCAATATGTTCCTCAATTAAAAGAGCCGTGTCCAAATTGTAGTTCAACGGTTGTCAGGTCCCTCTGCTGTGCTAATCCATATTTCTATCAGCAAAGCCATAAAAGACTGCATTTAATAAGAGGCGTGTTCGTCACAAGGGGGAAAACTATGCACTTTTAAGGCCTACTGAAACCCACTACTACCCACCACGCAGTCTGATAGTTTATATATCAATGATGAAATATTAACATTGCAACAGATGCCAATACGGCCTTTTTAGTTTACTAAATTGCAATTTTAAATTTCCCGCAAGTTTCTTGTTGAAAACGTTGCGAAATGATGACTCGTACGCGTGACGTCACGGACTGTAAGGAAATATTAGCGCTGCACCACTAGCGGCTAAAAGTCGTCGGCTTTAACCGCATAATTACACAGTATTTTGGACATATGTGTTGCTGAATCTTTTGAAATTTGTTCATTTAATAATGGAGACTATAAAGAACAATGCTGTTGGTGGAAAGCGGTGAGTTGCAGCTGTCTTTTCTCTACGTCAACCAGCAAGTTTTTGGATGGGGAAATTGTGTTATATATATCTTACCGGAGACATCAGTGGATTATTCGTCGTCCTGCAGCAGCTGTCAAAAAAAGCAGCTGTGAGCTTGGCTCCTCGGCTTCTCTCTGAGACACTGCGTGTTCACCGCAGCCATCCAACCACAACGTATGTTTTTACAATCTTTACAATCTCACTAAAACACTATTAAAATAATAAGCAGATAAGGGATCTTCCAGAACTAATAAATGTGTCTAATTACATCTGAAACGCTCACACTGCCGCCGCCCGGAGCCGTCGTTTTTTTTTTTTTTCTGGTCCTTCACTATAAATATCCTAATTCACAAATCTTTCATCCTCGCTCAAATTAATGGGGAAATTGTTTCTTTCTCTGCCCAAATTGCTCTTACTGCTGGTGGCTCCCATTAAAAACAATTTGAATATGTGTTGAGCCCTGCAACTCGTGACGTCACGCGCACATACTTCCGGTAAAGGCAGGGCTTTATCGTCGATGTTCTCTACTGAATCCTTTCAGCAAAAATATGGCTATATATCGAAACGATCAAGTATGACACATAGAATGGACCTGCTATTCCCGTTTAAATAAGAAAATCTCATTTCAGTAGGCCTTTAATACACCATCAAGCTGCTCTGATTGCAACCACGCTCAACATGTATGGTTTTAAGACACCTTTGCTGGACATGGCTGTATTTTATATCATCACAATTTAGTATTAGTACTAAAGCTGCACTATACTGCCAAAAGTGTTTGGCCCCCCATCCAAATGATGAGAATCAGGTGCCCTAATCACTTGGCCCGGTGTATAAAATAAAGCCCTTAGCCATGGAGACTGTTTTTACAAACATATATGAAAGAATGGGCCGCTTTCAGTGATTTCCAGCGTGGAACTGTCAAAGGATGCCAACTGTGCAACAAATCCCGTCGTGAAATTTCCTCGCTCCTAAATATTCCAAAGTCAACTTTATTATAAGAAAAGTGAAGAGTATGGGAACAACAGCAACTCAGCCACCAAGTGGTAGGCCAGGTAAACTGACAGAGAGGGGTCAGTGGGTGCTGAAGCACATAGTGCAAAGACTTTCTGTACAATCAGTTGCTTCAGAGCTCCAAACTTCATGTGATGTTCCATTTAGCCCACGTACAGTACGCAGGGAGCTTCATGGAATGGGTTTCCATGGCCGACCAGCTGCATCTAAGCCATACATCATCAAGTCCAATGCAAAGCGTCGGATGCAGTGGTGTAATGTGGTGTGTCCGTGGATCGATTGGTCCCGGGCCGCGGAAGAAATAATTAGTTATTTCCGTTCTATTTATTATCTGAGCTTCAACAATCTCTTATTTTGAAAAGTCTTTTTTATTTTGAAAAATAACCGGATTCTCTCGGTTATATCTGTCATGTCTTGTGATCATGTTTTGTTTAGTTATGTTCTGTTTTGTTTAAGACTCCTTTAGTTCCTGTTTGTGCACCTTCCTGAGTTTTTTTTGGTTGCCATTGTTGCAAATTATGTTCACCTGTCTCTGATTAGTGTTCGGCCACTCACCTGCTACCCGAGCACTAATCAGAGTCATTATTTAAGCCTGCAATTGCCGGTCAGTCGGCCCGGCGTCATTGTTCATTTCTTGCTTTGTTCTTGCCACAGTAAGTCTTGCTTGTTTCATGTAATGCCTCTGTTCTTTTCATGCCATGCCAAGTAAGTTTTTTTGTTTATTCATGCCAGTTAGCTACTTTTGTTTCATGTCCATACTTTTGTTTCCTGCGTCAAGTTGTGCTTTCGCCTCGTGCGCCTTTATGTTTTCACCTTTTTTGAGATTCAAGATTAAATCATGTTTATACCTGCACGCCATATCCCGAGTAGTCCGTCTGCCTTTCTGCGAGAACGACCCCGCAGAAAGCTGCGAACCTGCAACATGTTTGAAGTTCAAACTGATAAACATTTTTTTTTTTGCAAATAATCATTAAATTTCGAATTTGATGCCAGCAACACATGACAAAGAAGTTGTGAAAGGTGACAATAAATACTGATAAAGTTAAGGAATGCTCATCAAACACTTATTTGGAACATCCCACAGTTGTGCAGGCTAATTGGGAACAGGTGGGTGCCATGATTGGTTATAAAAACAGCTTCCCAAAAAATGCTCAGTCTTTCACAAGAAAGGATGGGGCGAGGTACACCCCTTTGTCCACAACTGCGAGAGCAAATAGTCAAACAGTTTAAGAACAATGTTTCTCAAAGTGCAATTGCAAGAAATTTAGGGATTTCAACATCTACGGTCCATAATAACATAAAAAGGTTCATAGAATCTGGAGAAATCACTCCACGTAAGCGGCATGGCCGGAAACCAACTTTGAATGACCGTGACCTTCGATCCCTCAGACGTCACTGTATCAAAAACTGACATTAATCACCAAACGATATCACCACATGGGCTCAGGTACACTTCTGAAAACCACTGTCACTAAATATAGTTGGTCGCTACATCTGCAAGTGCAAGTTAAAGCTCTACTATGCAAAGCGAAAGCCGTTTATCAACAACATCCAGAAACGCCGCCGGCTTCTCTGGACCCGAGATCATCTAATATGGACTTATGTAGAGTGGAAAAGTGTTCTGTGGTCTGACGAGTCCACATTTCAAATTGTTTTTGGAAATATTCGACATCGTGTCATCCGGACCAAAGGGGAAGCGAACCATCCAGACTGTTATCGACGCAAAGATCAGAAGCCAGCATCTGTGATGGTATGGGGGTGCATTAGTGCCCAAGGCATGGGTAACTTACACATCTGTGAAGGCACCATTAATACTGAAAGGTACATACAGGTTTTGGAACAACATATGCTGCCATCTAAGCGCCGTCTTTTTCATGGACACCCCTGCTTATTTCAGCAAGACAATGCCAAGCCAGATCCACCACGTGTTACAACAACGTGGTTTCATAAAAAAAGAGTGCAGGTACTTTCCTGGCCCAGCTGCAGTCCAGACCTGTCTCCCATCGAAAATGTGTGGCACATTATGAAGCGTAAAATACGACAGCGGAGACCCCGGACTGTTGAACGACTGAAGCTCTACATAAAACAAGAATGGGAAAGAATTCCACTTTCAAAGCTTCAAAAGTTAATTTCCTCAGTTCCTAACGTTTATTGAGTGTTGTTAAAAGAAAAGGTGATGTAACACAGTGAACATGCCCTTTCTCAACTACTTTGGCACGTGTTGCAGCCAAGAAATTATAAAGTTAATTATTATTTGCAACAACAACAAAAATGTTTATCAGTTTGAACATCAAATATGTTGTCTTTGTAGTGCATTCAATTGAATATGGGTTGAAAATGATTTGCAAATCATTGTATTCTGTTTATATTTACACAATTTCCCAACTCATATGGAAACGGGGTTTGTAAAAAGGAACCTATTAAACCCAATATATTGATGCACTGTTAATCAACCATAACGTATCCTGAATTGTAGTTTCTTGGAGTATGACTTCTATGTTATGAGCCATCCAGTATGACATATGGCTCCCTGGTGCAGTGTTTGCTTGTGCTGCTCCCTGGAGCCCGGCGCACAATACACTCCTGCACATAGGCCAAGCCAGCCTTCATCCATCACTGCACGGTACAGTACTTGCACTAGACTTTGGAAATTGCTCTGGAAAAGTTACCTTACAGACAAAGATATATTTATAAACAGAAAATAAGACATCAACTATTGTGATGATTGTTGGGATGAGGAATAAGTTGATGTGTTTTTCTAGAATAGTGTTTTCAATAGGAGATCATGTACTGTTTGCTGCGATGAGGTGGCGACTTGTCCAGGGTGTACCCCGCCTTCCGCCCTATTCTAGCTGAGATAGGCACCAGCGCCCTTCGCGACCCCAAAGGGAATAAACGGTAAAAAAATGGATGGATGGAATGTACTATTTGAATATTACATTTTAACAGAAGTGTAGATAGAACACGTTAAAACAAAAAATAAGCAGATATTAACAGTAAATGAACAAGTAGATTAATATTACATTTTCCACCACCTAATTTTGACAAAACAATAGAATGAGAAATGACACAATGTGTTACTGCATACGTCAGCAGACTAAATTGGGCGCCTTTGTTTGCTGACTTACTACTAAAAGACAAGGTGTCTTGTATGTTCACTATTTCATTTAAAGACAAACTTGCATTAAGAAACATGTTTAATGTACTGCAAGATTGTTTGTTAAAATAAAGCCAATGATGCAATGTTTTGTGATCCCCTTTTTTTTAGAAAAGTATCAAAATACATTTTGGTATCTGTACCAAAATATTGGTATCGTGACAACACTAGTGGGGTTTACTCATTTTGCAATACAGTCTGCTGAAAATGATAGAAAGTGCCTCTCTACACAGCAAATTAGGAGCCCTTTTTTGCTTACTTACTACTAAAAGACAAGGTGTCTTGTATAATCACTATTTCATTTAAGGACAAACTTGCAATAAGAAACATGTTTATTGTACTGCAAGATATTTTGTTAAAATAAAACCAATAATGCAATGTTTTGTGATCCCCTTTATTTAGAAAAGTGTCAAAAAGTACCGAAAAGTATCGAAATACATTTTGGTACCGGTACCAAAATATTGGTATCGGGACGACACTAGTGGGGGTTAACTCATTTTGCAAAGCAGTCTGCTGAAAATGATAAAAAGTGCCTCTCTACACAGCAACTGACGCTGTGGTTAAAGTTGGAATTTTGTCGCAATTCCAACTTTGACCACAGCGTCAGTTGCTGTGTAGAGAGGCACTTTCTATCATTTTCAGCAGACTGCATTGCTGAAACTGCATTACGATATTCAATGATCTACTGCAGTCTGATGGCTAGGGTGAATAGTGCACCTCCTCCCCATCCCATGTGTCTCGTTTCATGTGTCAGGTAAACCACAATGAATCGGGCCATAAAAACCCTCTTCCTATTGTACATGTAAAATTCCCCCCAAAATAGACACAGTAGTGATTGTAGACTTGTTTTCTAACAATTTACAGCACATTTTGGAATGCCTACATTTAGCTCCGAAATGTGTCACCATCAGAAGAATGGATGCAAAGTCATATTGCAGCTTGTGTTTTGGCAGCATCCTCATCCTGAATCGTGTTATTTTTGTGTGTAATTTGTTGCAAATGGTAGCAATAAAACTAAAGAAGGGGTCAGTCTGGAGACATTTCCACATGATGGGAATATGGGGAAAATATGGAAATCTCAGTCAAATTGACTCGCGCAAAATGGGACGGACCAAGCCACATGAGTACAATTTGCATCGGTCATTTTAATGATTTTGACTTTGAAGAAGAAATGTTTTAGTCAAAGATTGGCTAGGAAAAAACTTTAAAGACTTCACCAAAATGTGATCCCAAAAACCAGGATCACCCTCACAGGCAGAAAGATTAAAAGTCAATACTTAAGGAAAAAGAAGAGCACGAGAAAAAAAAAAGAATGTCAGTCACTAGTACTCTAGTGTGCACCCTCTTCTGACGTTTTCTTTACGATTCTTGAGTAAACACTGAAAGAGCATGAGGAAACAGGCTATGGTGTCTATTGAAGAGCAGGAAAGTCCGTAAACAACGATTGTATTTAGAGATGTCCGATAATGGCTTTTTTGCCGATATCCGATATTCGGACATTGTCCAACTCTTAATTACCGATACCGATATAAACCGATACCGATACATACAGTCGTGGAATTAACACATTATCATGCCTAATTTTGTTGTGATGCCCCGCTGGTTGCATTGAACAATGTAACAAAGTTTTCCAAAATAAATCAACTCAAGTTATGGAAAAAAATGCCAACATGCCACTGCCATATTTATTATTGAAGTCACAAAGTGCATTATTTGTTTTTAACATGCCTCAAAGCAGCAGCTTGGAATTTGGGACATGCTCTCCCTGAGAGAGCATGAGGAGTTTGAGGTGGGCGGGGTTGGCGGGTTTGGGGGTGGGGGTGTTGTGGTGGGGGTTTGGGGGTAGTGTGGGGTGTATTTTGTAGCGTCCCTGAAGAGTTAGTGCTGAAAGGGATTTTGGGTATTTGTTCTGTTGTGTTTATGTTGTGTTACGGTGCGGATGTTTGTCATTCTTGTTTAGTGTGGGTTCACAGTGTGGCGCATATTTGTAACAGTGTTAAAGTTGTTTATACGGCCACCCTCAGTGTGACCTGTATGGCTGTTGACCAAGTATGCTTTGCATTCACTTGTGTGCGTAAAAAGCCGTTGATATTATGTGACTGGACAGGCACGCAAAGGCAGTGCCTTTAGGGTTTATTGGCGCTCTGTACTTCTCCCTACGTCCGTGTACACAGCAGCGTTTTAAATTTTAATTTTTTTAAAACCGCTACCGATAATTTTGAAACTGATACCGATAATTTCCAATATTACATTTTAAAGCATTTATCGGCCGATTATCGGACATCTCTAATTGTATTAAATTTTCTTTTTTGCTTGTAATATCAGTTTTGAAGTCGTCATGGACCAAGGCGACAAAACATGTACAGTAATTAAGTGATGAATATAATAGTTTTACATTGTTTTATCCACACTCAGTAGGTGTATATTAAAGGCAAATAATAACAAGTACACAAACCTCTTCACGCTGCATCTGTGCACTCCAAACTGATTAGCAATAACTCTGTGATAAGCTCCAGCACCCCCCCCCCCCCCCCCCCCCCCCCCGCGACCCCAAAAAAGGGACAAGCAGTAGAAAATGGATGGATGTATGCCACACAACTCTCTAAATAGTGAAGAACAATAGCAATGGCATTTTCCTTTGGACTTAAAACTCCTTCCATCAATCCACAGAGCACAATGAATCAACCCTGAGACATTCAAAAGTTTTGTTTACATGATTCTTTGTCCGGAAATTCCGTCAAAAATGCTCTGCAACTTTTTTGTTTCGGACCTGCATCCGCCCCAAGACATTATTGGTAGTAGCGTCATGTTTGTAGTGCAATCCAAGTTTATTTCTTGTTGCTGTCTGCTATTGCAGTGTTTTTCAACCACTGTGCCGCGGCAGTCTAGTGTGCCGTGGGAGATTATCTAATTTCACCTATTTGGGTTCAAAATATTTTTTGCAAACTAGTATTTTATAGTCTGCAAATGATGTGTTGTTGTTGAGTGTCGGTGCTGTCTAGAGCTGGGCAGAGTAACCGTGTAATACTCTTCCGTATCAGTAGGTGGCAGCCGGTAGCTAATTGCTTTGTAGATATCGGAAACAGCGGGAGGCAGCGTTGCAGGTAAATAGGTGTCTAATACTTAAACAAAAAATAAACAAAATTTGAGTGCCCCTAAGAAAATGCATTGAAGCTTAGAGAAGGCTATGGAGAACAAAAATTAAACTGAACTGGCTACAAAGTAAACAAAAACAGAATGCTGGACGACAGGAAAGACTTACCGTGGAGCAAAGACGCCGCCCACTAAGTACATCCGAGCATGGCATGACAATCCACAACGTCCCCACACAGAAGAATAAAAACAACTGAAATATTTTTGATTGCTAAAACAAAGTAGATGCGGGAAATATCGCTCAAAGGAAGACATGAAACTGCTACAGGAAGATACCAAAAGAAAAGAAAAAGCCACCAAAGTAGGAGCGCAAGACAAGAATTAAAACATTACATACAGGAAAACAGCAAAAAAATCAAAATAAGTTAGGGTGTGACGTGACAGGTGGTGACAGTACACCTACTTTGAGACAAGAGCTATTATAGTGATGCATGCTTGGTTATGCTTTAAAGTCATATCCAACTATACGACAACGACTTGTAACTGTCAACTGAGTTTCGTTTTTTTAATGATTTCTGCTGTTGGTGTGCCCATACTTGCCAATCCTCCCGGATTTTCTGGGAGACTCCCGAAATTCAGCAGCTCTCCCGAAAACCTCCCGGGACAAATTTTCTCCTGAAAATCTCCCGAAATTCAGGCTGAGCTGGAGGCCACGCCCCCTCAGCTCCAGACCTGACTCAATGTTGTGACCCTCTTAAACAGGACAATACTGTCATCTCCTGTACATAGAATAGAATGTAAATATATTCCACATTTAAGTGCAGTCAAGGAACAAGCATTAGGGCAGCGTTTCTCAAAGTGTGGGACGGGCCCCACCTGTGGGGAATAGAGACATGACAGGTGGGGCGCGAGGAACGGGAGGGAATTTCACTTAAAAAAAAATTTTTATTATTGTATTCTTGCGACGGCAATGTCCAAGAAGAACGCGGAGTTGGAATATAATTACAACACTTTATGTACATATTTATATACATATTTATATCGTATTTGTATAATATGTAACTACAAGCTCCATTCACAGACAGAGTCCCACTGCTTTTATGAGCGGTCAAGCGAGTCAAAAGCCGAAATTTTTTTTTTTTTTAATTTGTGGCGGCCGTAATTCTTTCGTGGCCAGCCGCCACAAATAAATGAATGTGTGGGAAACCCTGACTTGAATGTTACTTGATGTTCAATAAATTTGAAAATGTTAAGCTTGGCATTAGCGTTCTGTTGTGGCGATGGGTGCAGGTGGGGCTTGAAAACTCCCCCTTGTCCAAAGTGGGGGATGACAAAAAAAGTTTGAGAACCACTGCATTAGAGCGTGTGCATGGACACTAAGACTTCACACGTAGGAAGCTGTGAAAATACAAAAAATTTAATATTTGAGAAATGAGACTAATTTAGAGCATGGAAATGTACTGAGCATCTATGCGAGGAAATGGGGTCCAATTTTGTAGAGTCTGGCGATGGGAAGGGGTTCTTCCAAGTATAACTGCACTACTGAAATCATCTACGGATTAATCAAATTTGAAATATTGTTATGGGGAATGACTGCCAGATTTATTTTCAGGAGTTTTTGTACTTGCAAAAAAATATTACAGGAATGGAATTTAATCATCTAAGTCTCCCCTTCAACTTGATATCACCATCATCCATGGTAACTTTATTTAATGCGGATGTAACAGTGTTACCCAGGTCAAACAACAAATGTATGTATTGACTAAAACATTAGAATCTATAGGAAAAATATCCTGAATTGTAACACTGGCATTGGTGAGAAAACCAAGAGGGACTCCATTAAGGATGCTGGTTCTTTATGCTAATGAACATTTCAGCTCATCACTATGCCCTTTGAACATAAGCGACAAGGAAATATATATTTTTTTATTTTGCAAGAACATTTTACAAAATCAGCTGATTCTGCAGGCAAATAGAATTGCAATGGCTGGCAAGTAGCCAATCCCCTTCTTCCTTTCAAAGGCGAGGGGACGTTAAAGTAATATCCCTCAAGACTTTTCTCTCCAGAGTTTACATTTCACAGCTGTAATGTTGGCATAAGATCATCGGTTTTAAATCTCGAGCTTTCCTCCTCTTTCGTCAGTCTCCCACTGTGCTAACTGAGATAAAGCAGCCCGGAATAAGCGTAATCCACAAAATCCTCCCCAGCCTTTCTAAAAAAAAAAAAAAAGGTGAAAGCTATTTTTTTTTTTTTTGCGGTTATGACTGCAACTGCGAATGTTCATTGAATAATAACAAATATTCAAAAAGACTGCAAAGCAAAGAAGCACAGGCGATGAACCGAGAGTGTGAAGCCAAGCAAAGCACATTAGCCAGACACAAAAGCTGAACAGACAAAATAGCTAATGTAAGAAAGCACAGTGAGGCTTACTAAGCTTCATTATAACAAGGTTGATTAGACGGCGAGCTCATTGGAAACGTGTTAATTGGGGCTCATTAAAGCCTTTTAATTCAAGAACTACCCATCAAACATAAATGGCCGCCTGTTATTGTACAAGACAACTGTTCAAGGTGTTGTATGGAGACCCTCTGTGGTCTTCAAAGTCCTCTTTGGTCTCTCTTGTCGACCAAATTAGACATTTTGTTGTCACGCAAATATTCATCTCCAATGGAAGAGGCAGTGTCTCGGTTTAGTCACGTTGAATGCAAGTTTTTTTTCAGGCACCAAGACATTTAAGGTTTGATAGAAGAGACTTCAGGACATGGGAAATGGGGATTTAAAATAAAACGGTATTATGATGAAATCTAGTTAAAATTTTTATTTTGCTGGACGATATATTGTCCCACAAATTATTGCTGATTAATAATATTATAGTCAGCGTTATATCAAGACCAAATAAAGCACTATTGTAATCATATTATATAATTACGCAAGTATTCTTTTTAAAAGCAATACACTTTAACGGTTTGTAATTAACCTGTGATGAGGTGGCGACTTGTCCAGGGTGTACACCGCCTTCCGCCCGATTGTAGCTGAGATAAGTACCAGCAACCCCAAAGGGAAAAAGCGGTAGGAAATGGATGGACGGATGTTTGTAATTATCCTAAATATGTAAACAACAACAAAATAAAATGTAACACTTTGGGGAACACATTTACCATTAATTAGTTGCTTATTAACATGCAAATTAGTAACATATTGGCTCATAATTAGTTATTATTAAGTACTTATTAATGCCTTATTCTGCATGGCCTTATTATACAAGCAGTAAGCCATTAACTAAGAGTTTTCCCTCAATAACCTCAGAATTATTGCTTACTAGTAACCCTAACCCTTATATGTTCCCCTAGTGTACAAATAACTCAAAATTAAGTCTTTGTTACTTTTATTAGCAATTAATTAATAGTGAATATGTTCCCCATCCTAAACTGTTACCAAACAAAATAGACTTGCAATTTCTCTTGGCAAAAATTGCACTTCAATAAATATTGAACATATTGAAATAAAATAGGTCAACATATTTCTATTTTTTTGTTGCTATCACTTTCCAATAAAGGCTCATTTGTCCGTGTTGATGGGCTCATCTTGCTCATTCGTTTGAAGCCGAAATATTCAAACACCTTTGTTTTCCCTCCTGATTTTTTTGTTACCCCGCGGTGCTTCTTTTTTTTTCAAATATATTTTATTAGATTTTACAGTTAAAATGCGGTGCTTCTCAGTAACAAATATGTTACGAGCCTCTACTTCTATGTATGTGTATGCCAGGTCCCCACCTCCACCCACAGAGACAAAGACAATGGAGGACTGACAAGAGGCTTCACTCTGCTTATGTCATCCGCTATAAAGAGCTCAAAAGTTATGGCCATATTTTGATTCAACTATGTGGAAATGTCAGAAATGGTATTAGGTGCAACAAATTGTATTAGGTACAGGTGATAAGTCTTTGGGAATAATCAGGATCAGCATCTGGATTTCGGACTTATTTTAGGGCCTGGTGGAGGCCTACCCCTTTTGGGTTTTTCTCTTGTTAGTAACATAATAATAATGTACAGGATTCACTTTGCAAAGCAGACTTCTACGGTATCGTCCCTGTCAAACATACCAGCAGCATCTTATCGATATTCTCATGGATAAATGTCCACCTAAAGTTGTTGGCTGCTGTTATAACTCCTACTGCTTAAATGTGGAGCAGATTGTAAAAGTGCTATACTCGCACATCTTTGCCAAGTTGGCTAAACACACACCTCGGTCATGTTTTTCATGATTTCTGTGTTTAATTCAATGAATATCAAACTGGAAAAACAGCACTAACTGCTGTGTCTGTTGGGTACTACCTTTCTGCTTTTAATGCCGAGTCACCATTAAGCAGTCACCTTCTTAATGCAATATGCAGATAGTGGATTAGAGATTTGCAGATTTGAACGTACTGTATCAGCATTCTTTTTGAGCTTTATCGATCCTTTACACAACACCAACCGACCCGCCTTTAAATCACAGGCCCAGTTACTGCCACTCTTGTCTGGAGCAATGCCCTTTTAATCAATGCATTTAAGGATTAATGACAACGATGCTGCATTCGGCGAGGAAGAAAAAACATTTGTAAGAAGTTATTAATAACGACCACAGTAAGTTACTATGAGCAATTGATGTTTTCTGTTGAAATGATTTTGTCTGGAATACAGGGATTAGTATTTAGGTGAATGAGCATTCAGCAGAAGCACTGTTGCTTTAGTCAAAACAAATCTAAGGAAGATTAACATAAAGTCAGCTGTAGGTAGTTGAGCAACTGGTGCATTACTGGATACGGAAAAAGGGAACATTGAGTTTTTGCATTTTCCATCGCATATATACATTTTTATGTTTTTCCCATTGGCAATTAGGTCTGGGCGATATGGCCTTTTTTTTATATCTCGATATTTTTAGGCCATATTGCGACATATGATATATATCTCCATATTTTGCCTTAGTCTTGAATTAACACTTGATGCATATAATCACAGCAGTATGATGATTCTATGTGTCTACATTAAAACATTCTTCTTCATACTGCATTAATATATTCTACTTTTAAACTTTCATGCAGAGAAGGAAATCACAACTAAGTCAAATGACCAAAACTGTCTTTATTAAACAGTTATTAGCATGTGACTTTTCAAATGATCCTACATATTAGCAGTAATGCTATTTTTGGTAGCAACTTGACAAATTATGGTTGTCTGTTCGACATCTTCCGGCTTGAAGCCAAACCACCGCCAGACAATTGACCCCCTGCTGTTTTTCTTGGGAACTAATTCTTCCTTCATTTGTTACCAGATTCGCACCTTCTTTCTCTCGTATCACCACTCGCACGGCTTTGCTAGCATCACAGCTAACATTACCCATGCTGCTACCTCTCTGCTCCACGAGGGCGTATACGTATGCGACGTATGAGGTGACAGTATGTGACGTATGTAAGAAGATGCGCTTGCTGTCTGTAAGAAGGAAACACAGGAAAGAGTGGGAAGAGCCTGTAGTGTAATGCCCGCAGCGTGAGAACGTATACTCGAACATCACGATATTGTCATTTTTTATATCGCACAGAGACAGACCCGCGATATATCGTGTAGATCCATACATCGCCCAACCCTATAGGCCATGGGTGTCAAACTCTGGCCCGGTGTGTAATTTCACTTGGCCCTTGAGGCAGTATATAATTAACATTAGAGCTGGCCCGCTGCTATAACACCCCATTCACCGCTAATACTCTTACTTGCCAACCCTCCCAATTTTCCCAGGAGACTGCTGAAGTTCAGTGTCCCTCCTGAATTTCATCGCGGGCAACAATATTGGGGGTGGGCCTTAAAGGCACTGCCTTTGGCGTTCTCTACAACCTGTCGCCACGTCCGCTTTTCCTCCATATAAACAGCGTGCCAGCCCAGACACATAATATATGCGGCTCATACACACACACAAGTGAATGCAACGCATACTTGGTCAACAGCCATACAGGTCACACTGAAGGTGGCCGTATAAAAAACTTTAACACTGTTACAAATATGTGCCACACTGTGAACCCACACCAAACAAGAATTACACATTTTGGGAGAACACCCGCAGTGTAACACAACATAAACACAACAGAACAAATACCCACAACCCCTTGCAGTACTAACTCTTCCGGGACGCTACAATATACACCCCCCGCTACCACCAAACCCCGTCCACCTCAACCCCGCCGACGAAAAGAGGCATTCCATTTTTATTAAAATCTTATTTGATATGCCATTGATATTCTTTTAATTATTATTATTATTTAAATAAAATAAATAAATGGGTTGTACTTGTATAGCGCTTTTCTACCTTCAAGGTACTCAAAGCGCTTTGACATTAGTTCCACATTTACCCATTCACACACACATTCACACACTGACGGAGGGAGCTGCCATGCAAGGCGCCAACCAGCACCCATCAGGAGTAAGGGTGAAGTGTCTTGCTCAGGACACAACGGACGTGACGAGGTTGGTACTAGGTGGGATTTGAACCAGGGGACCCTCGGGTTGCGCACGGCCACTCTCCCACTGCGCCACGCCGTCCCATTTGAAACTCGATTTTGCATGTCACTATAAATGTATATACTGTAAGCCTTGCTTGTTCAAGATTCAATGCAAAACTTGTTTGGGTCCCAAATAAAAGGTTAATTTGTTCAACCTCGGGCCCGCTGCTTTGTTCGGTTTTAAATTTTGGCCCACTCTGTATTTGAGTTTGACACACCTGCTATAGGCAATCAAATACTTTTTAATCAAATATCCAACCAAAACAGAAATGTGTGACTGGGAAATCTGCAGCATGGGAAAACCTTCCTCTCATTAATAAAATATTCTTCAACTTTTGCTGGAAAAAAAATCATAACTTGGCACTCATCTCTTGTGAGACCTTTTCTATTGAACAAAGAGGTGACCAACCTGCCAAACTATCACATATTTGCCTTTATACTGTAGCAATCCGTATGGAACCATTCCTGATGCATTGACAGTCGGTGAGATAGCATGCTTGAAATCCTTACAACTATGTGCCTGTCAGTGTATACAGCCCATAGGGAAAAAAAAGCCACAATATGTCATTTGGTCGCAGAGTTAAGATGTGGCTGACTACTGGCTGGGTGTATTATTACCTGCTGATGCCCAAAGGAGTTTTGGATCAATATTGGGTTTACTACTATGTTTTAGTGGTCAGCTTCAATTAGCATTTATCATAGTTTTCGCCAACCAATGTCAACATTTATGACAAGCGGAGGACATTTGACTACTGTATTTTTCGGAGTGTAGGGCACACTTAAAATCCTTTCATTTTCTCAAAAACCGACAATGCGCCTTATAAATTGGTGTGCTTAATGTACGTATTAATTCTGGTTGTGCTTAATGACCTTGAAGCATTTTTATTTGGTACATGGTGTAACGATAAGGGTGACCGGTAAATGGCAGTCACACATAAGAGACACATTAGCTGCAAAGCTCCAACGTTTGATGGATTGTCGGCGCAATACAGTGTGTGTGTGTGTGTGTGTGTGTGTGTGTGTGTGTGTGTTCTGGTAATGCTTACTTAATGGGGACATCGCTCTGTTTACACAGTAACCTTTAGGGGACTTCTGACAGTAGGGGGACAAAACAACTGTTCCCCAAAATTAGTGGTCCCCAACCATTTTTCCGGTCAACGCTTGATAATTTGTCCCGCGGCACAGCAGGGTGTGGTGGGGGTGGTGGGGGGGTGGGGTTTCTTTGTCATGAAAAAGGGAGGTTTTTGGGTTGGTGCACTAATTGTAAATGTATCTTGTGTTTTTTATGTTGATTCGATGAAAAAAAAAAAAATTACAATTTGAAAAAAAAATAAAGTTGTGTATGAGCTAACTGGGCAGTGGCCAATTTACCTATTTTTTTATGCCCCACAACCTGTAGAAAGGGTGGTCCACACAAGTCATGATCAAAAACCTGGTCCCCATTCCAAACGATAACCAGTGTGTGTGTGTGTCTGTGTGTGTGTGTGTGCACTAATTGTAAGTGTATCTTGTGTTTTTTATGTTGATTTGATGAAAAAAAAATTAAAAAAAATTACAATTGAAAAAAAAATAAAGATGTGTATGAGCTAACTGGGCAGTGGCCAATTTACCTAATTTTTTTATGCCCCCACAACCTGTAGAAAGGGTGGTCCCCATTCCAAATGATAACCAGTGTGTGTGTGTGTGTGTGTGTGTGTATAAGGGCTAGGGCTGGGCGATATATGGATATACTCAATATATTGCGGGTTTGTCTCAGTGCAATATGTAAAATGACCATATGGTGATATTGGAGTATAAATTCTCACACCGTTGCTTTTAGCTGCGGGCATTACACTACAGGCTCTTCTCGCTCTTTCTTGTGTCTCCTTCTCACAGACAAGCAGTCGCACCTTCTTACATACGTCACATACTGTCACCTCATACGCAGTATGAAGAAGAATGTTTTAATGTAGACACATAGAATCATCATACTGCTGTGATTATATGTATCAAGTGTTCATTGAAGGCCAAGGCAAAATATCGAGATATATATCGTGTATCGAGACATGGCCTAAAAATATAGAGATATTAAGAAAAGACCATATCACCCAGCCCTAATAAGGATCCCAAAAAGGCACCTATTAAAGGCCTACTGAAACCCACTAATACCGACCACGCAGTCTGATAGTTTATGTATCAATGATGAAATATTAACATTGCAACACATGCCAATACGGCCTTTTTAGTTTACTAAATTACAATTTTAAATTTCCCGGGAGTTTACGTCTTGAAAACGTTGTGTAATGATGACGTGTACGCAAGGAATATGAGCGCTGCACTAGCAACACAATAGAAAGATAAGGGATTTCCCAGAATTATCCTAGTAAATGTGTCTAAAAACAGCTGAATCTGTCCCAATACAATCGCGTTTTTTTTTTTTAACTTGATTTTTATTTATTTATTTTTTTCTAGTCCGTCGCTATCAATATCCTCAAACACAAATCTTTCATCCTCGCTCAAATTAATGGGGAAATTGTCGTTTTCTCGGTCCGAATAGCACTTTTTGTTGGAGGCTCACATTAAAAATAATGTGAATATGTGAGGAGCCCGCACACTTATGACGTCATCGTCTGCGAGTTCCGGTAGAGGCAGGGCTTTCTCATAACACTGAAAGTTGCGAACTTTATCGTGGATGTTCTCTACTAAATCCTTTCAGCAAAAATATGGCAATATCGCGAAATTATCAAGTATGACACACATAATGGCCTGCTATCCCCGTTTAAATAAGAAAATCTCATTTCAATAGGCCTTTAAGAGACGTTGTTTCACAATATTATGCATTTTTTTTACCTATTGGTAATTGCTGACGTGTATTTGGGATCTGCATAAATCCCGAAAATTTGTACGCGTCTGCCATTGTAGTCCGCGCCGTAGTCAATAAACTCCTATTTCTCTATCCTGGTGGGCATTCATCCTTCACTGTTGCCATTTCCAATATAAAGTAAAGTACAGTTCGAAGATTTAGCTGTCAGTAGACTTGCTACGTATGTAAGCACTAAAACTAGCCAGTAATTTTACCTACATACATTATTTTTAGGTCCAGAACTATGAAATAAGTGCAAGAACTGTCAGTATTACAGGGGCCCTTTAAGTTTAGTTGTGTGAAAACCCCTTGTTGCTCGACAGTGTAATTCTGATTAGGTTTGGGCAAGATTTGATAGGGGTTATGAAAACATCACAACAGGGCTTTAAGGTGTGAAACTGAATGTCTCACTTGCTCTCTGCCACCCGGACAAGAAAGCAGAACTGTTGAAAAGGTCAATGTGCGCTATTTCATTTTCCAAGCACCTAAACTCGCTGTATATATTAGTGGGGTTGGTGTAATTTCAGTTTGAAGGCTAAAAAAAAACATCCTCACCATGTAAAAATAAAAAGAAAAGTGTACCACAGTATATGAAGATTCTGGCGACAAGTAATGCAAACCAACCATCAAAAAGCATGTCAAAATTCACTTATTGTTCCAAATGTAAGATATATTTTATTATATATTAAATATATCATCATAAAACACACCGTTAAAACTTCGTTTTTTGGACTTGCACCTCAGAAAGATAAACACTTAATGAATATCCGGCTGGTGGCTTGTAAAAAGACCATCACTAGGAAATTGATATCCCAGGAGAGCCCAACTTTGAAGTAATGCATGGAAACCAGAATGGACATATATCACATGGAGAAGATAAATGCCATTATTAATTATAAATTGGAGAAATTTACTTCATACTGGGAAATCTGGGCCAATTATATCACACCCCATAAGCCTGACTTTAATTTCTAGAATTAGTGCACTGCTTTCCAAAAACAAAAGGACTCCCTACATGTGTATATATATATATATATATATATATATATATATATATATATATATATATATATATATATATATATATGTGTGTGTATACATATATAAATATATATATATATATATATATGTGTGTATATATATATATATATGTGTGTGTGTGTGTATGTATATATATATATATGTGTGTGTGTGTATATATATATATATATATATATATATACATATATATATACATATATATATATATATATATATATATGTATATATATATATATATATATATATATATATATATATATATATATATATATATATATATATATATATATATGGGACGGCGTGGCGCAGTGGTAGAGTGGCCGTGCGCAACCCGAGGGTCCCTGGTTCAATCCCCACCTAGTACCAACCTCGTCACGTCCGTTGTGTCCTGAGCAAGACAATTCACCCTTGCTCCTGATGGGTGCTGGTTAGCGCCTTGCATGGCAGCTCCCTCCATCAGTGTGTGAATGTGTGTGTGAATGGGTAAATGTGGAAGTAGTGTCAAAGCGCTTTGAGTACCTTGAAAGTAGAAAAGTGCTATACAAGTACAACCCATTTATTTATCATTTATATATATATATATATATATATATATTATATATATATATATATATATGTGTGTGTGTGTGTGTGTGTATGTATGTGTGTATGTGTATACATGCATATATGTATTAGTTTATATTTATTGTATTTATGTTGTTATTATTATCAATGTATTATTTATTTTTTGTATATATATTTTTTTTTAAATTTGCTCTTATGTTTTTTTTTTTTGCTTTTTTAGGGGGAGGGGGTATGATGAGGATACAAACAAAAAATATTTTTGACATTTAGGGCAGACAACAGCTATATGATGTATGTGAATATGATGTAATGGATAGAAATGTCTGAGGCTGGATGTCAATAAAAAAAAACACAGTTAAAACAGCTTTAGATAACACTCGAAGTGTTAAAAAACAACAGGTTTAGAGATTCATAAATATACACCAGCAGGTGGCGCCACATTATTTTTCCCCAAGGGAATTAAGAGTTTTTCTTCCAGTCACTCACACGTTATCCTTGGATTATAATCCCCTCAGAAATCAAGGCAGAAAGGAAACAAAATACCAACACAACCGTGGAAAATTCTAAAGTCACAATAAACCCCTAACCTCTCAAAATGAATGTGCATCAATAAGGAATATGTAAGAAATGCTTAATGTGTGTAACAAAATAGTTCAAGGTGTGAAGATGTAAACATTGAGAAACCCGAGAACAGCATCTGTTTGCAGTTTTATTGCCAGGAAGTTACATGTGTGTAATGTTGTTTGCTATTCCCATTTAAGTATGGAAATCAATTTGTTATGCAGTAATTGTTATTTCAATACTATTGGACCAAATTTAGCTTACCAAACCATAAGTGCCTTTGTTCATGCAACCAATTATACTTCATTCGCCGACCAAAATATATATATATATATATATATATATATATATATATATATATATATATATATATCGAAAGTTTTATTGATGGCATTTATCAATATCGATTACATATTTATTGCGATAATGTTTTATCAGCAGTCCTACATTCTTCAATGTTATGTATTGTTAAAGTTGGTCAACAACAAAATTTGGTTCCAGTATTATGTCAGCTGAAATTAAACTGTTGAAACAGTAAATATACACCAATACAGGACATTCGATTCAGACAAGTGATATCGCCAACTACTGGCCTGGCATGCATAGAACACCGTTTTTGTAGTTAAATGTGAACAGGAATCTTTTTGCCAACATTGTTTTGTTCATGTGAAGCTTTTCAAAAATGGAATACATTCCAGATTTTACATTTTTACCCCCAAATGTAAGATGTATTTTCCCTAAAAAATATAACTGATCTAGCGATGCCAAATGCCTACGCCCCAAAGGAGTCAGAGCTTTTCTCCCAATCACTCACACGTTGTGTTTCTCCCCATTAGGTAACATAACTGATGACTTGACTTATATCAAGGATTCTCAAACTGTGGTAGTGGTACGCCAAATAATCAGTTAAAAAAATATTCAAAAACTGTGTCAGTGTTCAAACTGTGTATAACGCGACAGTAGCCAAAAGTATTAAAAACACTTAATAAAACATCTGACTTGTTTTTAATGAACATTTAGGCCTGCTATGTTATTGTATGCTAATGCTGGTCATTATGGTGGTACTTGGAAAGCGTAAGGTTTTTTCTGAGGTGGTATTTTGGAAAAAAAAAAATTAATAAAAGTTTAAGAACCATTGACTTATATGGTACACCAACAGAGGACATTTTCATCTGACAGGTGATATCGCCAACTGCTGGCCTGGCATGCACATAACATCCTTTTTGCAGATGAATGTGAGCATTTTTGTCAACATTCTTTTGTTTGAGTGAAGATTTTCAAAAATGAAAAACATTCCAGATTTGAACTCAAGTAGAATAATTGGGTCTTCTGATTTCAGTTTCTTTTATTCAGACCATTTTTGGGGGATCATATATGACATCTGCAGTCATCTTCTGATGACTAAACCATTGATTTTCGTACCCCATTTAGTGGTAAGCCAAATAATCACTTGATTAAAGTACAGCATTTTAATTTCCTATATTCAAACATAATGTTACTGTTCAAGCTGTCTAATGTTACAGTAGCCAAAAGTATTAAATACACTTGTCAAATAAACATCAAAGTTGTTTTTAATAAACATTTAGGCCTACCATGCTACTGTATTCCAATGTTGGTCATTATGGTGGTACCTGGAAAGCTTAAGGTTTTTTCTCAGGTGGTATTTGGAAAAAATATATATACAAGTTAAAGAAGCACTGCCTTATATGGTACACCAACAAAGGACATTTTCATCTGACAGGTGATATCGCCAACTACTGGCCTGGCATACACATAACATCCTTTTAGCATATCAATGTGAGCATTTTGTCAACATTCTTTTTGTTCGGGTGAAGATTTTCAAAAATTAAAAACTTTCCAGATTTGAACTCAAATAGAATAATTAAATTAATCAATCAAACTTTATTAATAAAGCACTTTTTATACATAAAAGAAATGCAAAGTGCTTTACAAAATTAAAAACAATACGCCAGTGATCCATATCCCCCATTGTCACATACGTACGCACGGATACAGATACGAAGAACAAACACACATTGACATATGCAACTATATGGACAAATGATTGCATAGCTGAGTACAGAGGAGACATGTAAGTAAACACTATCACAGGAGCCACCTGCACCAGGAGGTCATCAGACCATGGCCACCAGGACCCTGACACAAAAGCGCCCCCACAAGCACGGCCGATAACCCTGAGGTCATCAGGGATTCTGTTATATTTCTTCTGATTTCAGTTTCTGATATTCAGACAATTTTTAGGGTACTATAAAATACTTGTTTCATCTGCAGTCATCTTCTAATAACCAAACCAGTGATTTACGTACCCCATTTAGCGGTACAACAAATAATCACTTGATTAAAATACAGTGTTTTATTTTCTATATTCAAACAAAGTGTCGCTATTCAAACTGTGTAATGTTACAGTGGACAAAAACATTAAAGGCCTACTGAAATGAGATTTTCTTATTTAAACGGGGATAACAGGTCCATTCTATGTGTCATACTTGATCATTTCGCTATATTGCCATATTTTTGCTGAAAGGATTTAGTAGAGAACATCCACGATAAAGTCGCAACTTTCGGTCGCTAATAAAAAAGCACTGCCTCTACCGGAAGTTGCAGACGATGACGTCACATGTTTGATGGCTCCTCACATATTCACGTTGTTTTTAATGGGAGCCTCCAACAAAAAGTGCTATTCGGACTGAGAAAATGACAATTTCCCCATTATTTTGAGCGAGGATGAAAGATTTGTGTTTGAGGATATTGATAGCGACGGACTAGAAAAAAAACAAAAAACAAAAACGTTAAAAAAAACAAAACGTGATTGCATTGGGACGGATTCCGATGTTTTTACTAGGATAATTTTGAAAAATCCCCTATCTTTCTATTGTGTTGCTAGTGTTTCAGTGAGTTAAATAGTACCTGATAGTCGGAGGTGTACGTCCACGACCAGGTGTTGAAGCACAGTGTCTCGGGGAAGTCGACGGCAGCTTCATGGACGGCCCAAGCTCAAGCTGATCTCCGGTAAGAAGCGACATTTTAACCACAATTTTCTCACCGAAACCTGCTGGTTGACATTTGGTCTGGATTCATGTTCGCTTGACCACTCTGAACCATAGTAAATTTTCACCTCCGGGAATTTTAAACAAGGAATCACCGTGTGGTTGTGTGGCTAAAGGCTAAAGCTTCCCAACTCCATCTTTCTACTGTGACTCCTCCAATATTAATTGAACAAATTGCAAAAGATTCAGAAACACAGATGTCCTAAATACTGTGTAATTATGCGGTTAAAGCAGACGACTTTTAGCTGTGTGTGTGCGTAGCGCTCATACTTCCTAAAAACGCGTGACGTCTTGCGTACATGTCATCATTACACAACGTTTTCAAAACGAAACTCCCGGGAAATTTAAAATTGGTAATTTAGTAAACTAAACCGGCCGTATTGGCATGTGTTGCAATGTTAATATTTCATCATTGATATATAAATTATCAGACTGCGTGGTCGGTAGTAGTGGGTTTCAGTAGGCCTTTAAATATACATGTTTAATAAAACATCTGCCTTGTTTTTTATTGAATACTTAAGCTACTATGGTACTGTGTCTTGATGATGGTACTGGGAAAGCCAAGTGTTTTTTGAGGTGGTACTTGGTGACAAAAGGATGAGAACCACTGGACTAAATCAATCTACCAGTATCCAACAACAACTTGTTTTGTTGCAAAAAACTGAACCTAGACTCCAGATTTCACTGCTAAGTGACTCAAAATGTTACACCGACATCCCTCCAAATCACACTAGGGTTGTACGGTATACCGGTATTAGTATAGTACCTCGATACTAATGAATCATTTTCGGTACGATACCATCTCTGCAACATGCCGGTCCCACACTCCCCACCACCCAGCGGCCACGTCGAAGGCAAGTCGTGACATTGCTGGTTTTCCGAGCAGAGGAGCATGTTCAGCAGCGCACACACACACAGAGTACTTACAAGCAGACACAGTGTGTAGACAGAAAAGGGAGAATGGTTGCATTTTGGTGTAAAAAATAAAGATTAAGGTGAAGTTAAAATAATAAAAGGCGATCAGGAAGAGGTGCTTTAAGACTTGGCTAGCTAGCTAGCGGCTAACGTCCATCCGCTGCCGGCTATGTTTTAGCTACTTCTAAATCACTAATCCTGGTCTCCATGGCAACAAATAAAGTGAGTTTCTAACAAGTATCATCCCTGCAGGACGAGGAATAGCTAAAGATGCTTCACTACACATCGTAGCTCACTGAAATCAGAATGTAAAAAAATGCCATTGGTGGATCTACACCTAACATCCACTACAGGCAGGTATCTAGTGGATACTACTATGATTACGTCGATACTTTTGGCATCACAACATCATTTATTTTAAAAAAAAATTATATTATGTTTTCAAAGTCAGGAAATATGTCCCTGGACAAATGAGGACTTTGAATATGACCAATGTATGATCCTGTAACTACTTGGTATCGGATTGATACCCACATTTGTGGTATCATCCAAAACACTACTGTAAAGTATCAAACAAGTGATTATTACATTTTAACAGAAGTGCAAACACAACATGTTAAAAGAGAAAGTGAGCAGATATTAACAGTAAATTAACAAGTAGATTGATAATTAATTTTAATAATGTTGACAAAATAATAGGTAGATAAATGACACAACAATATGTTACTGCATATGTCAGCAGACTAATTATGAGTCATTGTTTGTTTACTTACTACTAAAAGACAAGTTGTTTTGTATGTTCACTATTTTATTTACGGACTTAAAGGCCTACTGAAACCCACTACTACCGACCACGCAGTCTGATAGTTTATATATCAATGATGAAATATTAACATTGCAACACATGCAAATATGGCCCTTTTTAGTTTACTAAATTGCAATTTGAAATTTCCCGCGAGTTTTTTGTTGGAAACGTCGAGAAATGATGACGCGTACACGTGACGTCACGGACTGTTAGGAAATATTAGCGCTGCACCAAACACGGCTAAAAGTCGTCTGCTTTAATCGCATAATTACACAGTATTTTGGACATCTGTGTTGCTGAATCTTTTGCAATTTGTTCATTTAATAATGGAGATTATAAAGAACAATGCTGTTGGTGGAAAGCGGTGGGTTGCAGCTGTCTTTAGCACCGAGACAGAGCTGGTGTTTCTTTGTTTGTTGTGAAGCGGAGCGGTCAAGCGAACATGTTTTCTCTACGTCAACCAGCATGTTTTTGGATGGGGAAATTGTGATATATATCTTACCGGATACATCATTGGATTATTCATCGTCCTGCAGCAGCTGTCATGTCAAAAAAGGCAGCTGTGAGCTTGGCTCTTCGGCTTCTCTCTGAGACTGCGTGTTCACCGCAGCCATCCGACCTCGAGGTATGTATTTAGAATCTTTAAAATCTCACTAAAACACTATTAAAACAATAAGCAGATAAGGGATCTTCTAGAATTATCCTAGTAAATGTGTCTAATTACATCTGAATCGATCACAATGTAATCGCCTTTTTTTTTTTACATTATTTATTTATTTATTTTTTCTAGTCCTTCGCTGTCAATATCCTCAGCCACAAATCTGTCATCCTCGCTCAAATTAATGGGGAACTTGTCGTTTTCTCAGTCCGAATAGCTCTTTTTGTTGGAGGCTCCCATTATAAACAATGTGAGGATGTGAGGAGCCATCATCGTCTGCGACTTCCGGTACAGGCAAGGCTTTTTTATTAGCGACCAAAAGTTGCGAACTTTATCGTAAATGTTCTCTACTAAATCCTTTCAGCAAAAATATGGCAATATCTCGAAATGATGAAGTATGACACATAGAATGGACCTGCTATCCCCGTTTAAATAAGAAAATCTAATTTCAGTAGGCCTTTAACTGCAAGAAGAAACTGCACCCTAAAATGTATTTGTTAAAATAAAGCCAATAATCCTATTTTTTATGGTCCCCTTTATTTAGAAATATACCAAAAAGTACCGAAATAATTTTAGTACTGGTACTGGTACCAAAATATCGGTACCCCCACACCACTAAATCACACACAAACTATTTAAACGTGTATATTTTTGTATCTTGTGTTGCAGACTGCGATGCACACACTCCAGGATGCTGTCACAATGCATCCATGTTAATATTACAAGTCATTTTGGATTCTGCCAAAACAGCTTACAGCTAATTGTGAGACTCATAAATTATATATATGTTTTCTCGGCTGAAAGGGGAGATCATTTGCATTTCATGATTGTTCCCCAACGAATATAAACGACTCCATAAAAGTTAATTCAAGGACTCCTCATAATGATCATGCACACACACCCATTACGCTTACGGAGCCAAAGTGATGCCCGCACAAAGTGTTTTCTTACCTGCGCACAAAAGTGCAGCGAGCCTCACGCACCGGAGCCGCTCCATGTCTTCCCCCGGGTGTTTGATCTTCTCGCCCCGGCAGAGCCGCAGGATCACTCCCCGAAAAAGCGCACTACTTGGCACGCAATCGATCCTCTGCTGGAGCTGCGGCGGCTCTCCGTTTGAAAGTGAGCGACTCTGCTCGGTGTGCCATGTTATTTACCAGAGGAAAAGAAAGTGCACCACCTAAAAAAAAAAAAATAAAAGAAAAAAAAAGAAAAATGGCACATAAGAAACATCATCGTGCATGTCGCAAAGTTAAGTCGCAAATGTCGGCTGCGCGTAAATACGCAGCGTGTTTTCTTACCTGTTTAGTTTGCGGCTTTGAGGGGGGGGGAAAAAAAGTATTGCATTTCACCAAAAATGTTCCATTCCTGCTCGTGCCGAGACACCTGTGAGGATAGTGGGCTGTCCCAACTTTCCACGCTGGGAACCAAACCGTGGATTGTGCCTGCGCGCACGCCGTGGCTTCGGACCGGGGAGTGAGGGGGTTGAACACTCTCCGGGCGGATAGGATTGGCAAATCCGAGTGTCACGTCATTAATCCCGGTTGATATGAATAAAACTTTCCCCCCCTTTTTTTGTGTTTTAATAACAATACATCAGGTATCTTTTATTATTCTAAAAATATAGTCATGCAAGTATCCTTCTATTTAATTCTAGCAATTTTTGGACATCAAAACAAAAAATGTTAACTATAATATTTGAAAAACACCTCACAATTATGCTATAACCAATGACCCCAAAAACAGACACACGTATTTAACACCTTCATAAAGGAATGTTTGGATACTGTAGCGTTGTATTATTTAGCTTCTGCAAAGTGCAACTTGTTGGGTCGTGAGATGCAACACTGCCCCCTAGAGGGAAGCCCCGACAGCCAGCAGCTGTCCTCTGTTTGCTCCAGTGACTCATGCCACCGTCAGCACTGCAAACTACTCTGGAAGAGACTGCTTGCAAACAACATTAGGACAAACGAGGTGCCAAAAAAACATATTGCTGCTGTTTGGAATGAGTCATTTGTGACACTGTGCTACCTGTTATATTGCACCTTGCTTACATAGTGTGGGTGTTTAGAGCAGTGATTCTTAACCTTGTTGGAGGTACTGAACCCCACCAGTTTCATATGCGCATTCACCGAACCCTTAGTGAAAAATAAAAATACAAATTTTCAAATTCAATACAAAGTTATGTTTTTGGTAACGCTTTAGTATGGGGAACATATTCTAAGTAACAAAGACTTAATTTAGAGTTATTTGGTTAGGGTTAGGGTAAGGGTTAGAGCAGGGGTGTCAAACTCAAATACAGAGTGGGCCAAAATTTTAAACGGAACAAAGCCGCGGGCCAAGTTTGAACACACTAACCTTTTAATAGGGACCCAAACAAGTTTTGCATTAAAAATTGAACAAGCTAGGCTTATACAACTTTAGTGACATGCAAAATCCAGTTTCAATAATAATAATAATAATTTAAAAAATATCAATGGCATATCAAATAAAATTTAAATTCAATTTTTAAGCCTTTTTTTCTATTTGCAATCTTCTGAGGTAAATATAATTTTTTTTCCACAGGCTAATAATACATTTTAAAATAAAATAACAATAACGAATGAACCAAACATTCAAGCCTTGAAGTAGCAAGAGAAAATGCATGAATAAAACGTTAATTATTGGTCAGTTTGCTGGAAGTTTCCCGGAAGAGTTAGTGCTGCAAGGGGTTCTGGGTAATTGTTCTGTTGTGTTACGGCGCGGATGTTCTCCCGAAATGTGTTTGTCATTCTTGTTTGGTGTGGGTTCACAGTGTGGTGCATATTTGTAAAAGTGCTAAAGTTGTTTATACGGCCACCCTCAGTGTGACCTGTATGACTGTTGACCAAGTATGCCTTGCATTCACTTGTGCATGTGTGTGTGTGTGTGTGTGTGTGTGTGTGTGTGTGTGTGTGTGTGTGTGTGTGTGTGTGTGTAAAAGCCACAAATAGTATGTGCCACGGTGTTAGTATGGAGGAAAAGCGGACGTGGCGACAGGTTGTAGAGAACGCTAAAGCAGTGCCTTAAATGCACGCCCCCAATATAGTTGTCCAGGTGGAAATAGGTAGAAATTCGGGAGAATGGTTGCCCTGGAAGATTTTCGGGAGGGGCACTGAACTTCGGGAGTCTACCGGGAAAATTAGGAGTGTTGGCAAGTATGAGTACTAGCGGTGAATGTGATGTTACAACGGCACCAACGCTGTACAACACCGGCAGGCCAGCTCTAATGCTAAATTGATATTGCCTCAAGGGCCAAATTAAATTACACGGCGGGCCAGATTTGGCCCGTGGGCCAGAGTTTGATACCCATGGGTTAGAGGGTTAGGGTTATAATAAGGCCATTCCGAATAAGGCATTAATAAGTACTTAATAATTACTAGTTAAGAGCCAATATGTTACTAATTACTAGTTACTAATAAGCAACTAATTAATGGCGAATAAGTTCCCCATACTAAAGTGTTACCATGTTTTTATACTGGTGCACAAAATGAACCGTGCATGAACATCACCTTGTTCAAACAACAAATTACACACCTGCAAATCAGTCTTGACTTCTGCTGTTGCCATATCCGTAATACGCCGATAGGGAAAAGTTTTTATTTGCACGATGCGTCGGGTGTGTTTTGACCTTCGCCGAACCCGAGGCCGACTCACCGAACCCCTAGGGTTCGATCGAACCCAGATTAAGAACCACTGGTTTAGATCAAAGGGGATGACCCGGTCCCTGACCCGATATGTCTACTTTTATTTGTATGTCCATCCATCCATCTTTTCCGCTTATCCAAGGTCGGGTCGCGGGGGCAGCAGCCTAAGCAGGAAAGCCCAGACTCTCCTATCTCGAGCCAGTTTGTCCAGCTCTTCCCGGGGAATCCCAAAGCGTTCCCAGGCCAGCCGGGAGACAAAGTCTTCCCAACATGTCCTGGGTCTTCCCCGTGGCCTCCTACCGGTTGGACGTGCCCGAAACACCTCCCCAGGGAGGCGTTCGGGTGGCATCCTGACCAGATGCCTGAGCCACCTCATCTGGCTCCTTTCGATGTGGAAGAGCAGCGGCTTTATTTTGAGTTCCTCCCGGATGGCAGAACTTCTCACCCTATCTCTAAGGGAGAGACCCGCCACCCGGCGGCGGAAACTCATTTCGACTGCTTGTACACACCCTGGCTACCACCTGTTCCACCTGCTACCATCGGGCAGGCGCTACAGGTGCATCAGAGCCAGAACAAATAGGCTCAGAGACAGCTTTTTTCCCAGAGCTTTCACCATGTTGAACTCTAACTTATAATAATTAAAATTCACCCCTGTACAATATCCTGCCCCAATACCCTACTGTGCAATACTATCCTTCGAGTGCAATACGTCCGACACTGATTGTTATTTATTACTTCGGTACTCTTGTCTTGTTCTATATATTGAACAGTATTTTGTATTTCTATATTGTTTTGTATATTGTACTGGATTGCTTGATATTTTTATTGGATAGTAGTTTGTTTATTTCAATTGTTAATTTTTCCTTTATTACCTCTTGTGGTATGTATTTTACCCCATATTTGTTCCCACAACCGCACCTCAAGTTGGAGTCTTAAATCTCGTTATATGCAAATATAATGACAATAAAGTCTATTCTATTCTACCCGTGATCTCGTCCTTTCGGTCATAACCCAAAGCTCATGACCATAGGTGAGAACGGGAATGTAGATCGACCGGTAAATAGAGAGCTGTGCCTTCCGGCTCAGCTTCTTCTTCACCACAATTGATCGATACAGCGTCCGCATTACTGAAGACGCCACACCGATCCGCCTGTCGATCTCACGATCCACTCTTCCCTCACTCGTGAACAAGACTCCCAGGTACTTGAAGTCATCCACTTGGGGCAGGGTCTCCTCCCCAATCCGGAGATGGCACTCGACCCTTTTCCGGGTTGGGGAACACATACAAGGGAGTTCTTTGTATGTGTGTAAGAAAACTATGGCATCCTAGTTTTTGGTGGAAGATAGTGTTAGTAACATTTGTGTCAAATTTTTCACTTGGCAATGTTTGGTTTTTTTTCCCCAAGGTGGCGACACTGTAGTGGCTGCTATTCGCAGGAGCTCCACGCTCTTCTATTTCCTCCCTTTCAGTTCTCGATGTTTCCGTCTTGTTCCCGTCTTATTTTCATGTGCGTTTCATCGTTTTGGTTCAGGCCTTTTCTGGACTGCGCAACAAGGGGCTGGCACTTTTGTGACTTCTGCTGGGCTTTTTGGTGCTTTTTTTCTTTGTGAACTTTTGGATACGCCTCGAGGGAGCCTTTGGCCATGGCCAAGTTTGCACCGGAGACCAGCTGCTGGCTCTCTGACACACCGGACTGCGCGCGGAGAGACAGGAGTAGATGGATAGATAGATGGATAGATGGATAGATAGATAGATAGATAGATA
>NC_084627.1:25856023-25858523 GCF_033978795.1 Nerophis ophidion
TGGGCTAGCTTTAGTTTTCTTACTCATCCTTCCCCAGCGTTTTACCTTTTTTCCATCTTTTTTGGGGCGCCTTGTGGCGACCCATCAGCGTTCCTGTTCCGTAACCCTGTACACTGTTTGTTTGTCTAATCTTGAACGGGTTTAAGTGAATACAAAGTTTTGTTGTACTTGTGCAATGACAATGAAGACCTATCCTAAATAACTATTCAAAACCTGCCAACAATACTCCGTATACATATCGCGACATGAATATTAACCAAATATTAGCAATGTTATTGTAAGTGCTAATGCAGACAAACGATAGTTTTGCAGTGCAATGATATGAACAGCTAAGTAGCCCTGCTTTTACTGGGAGCAATGTCCTGCTGATCCCCCATCATCGCATCTCGGCTCATCAAAGATATAATAAATGATGAATCATGCCTCTCATCTGGATTAAGGAGGAATCCGTCATAAATCTAGAAGTTGTTCATCTGTGACATTCAATTTATACACAGAGATGGAGACCAACACAATCGAAAACAGTGTCTGTAGGGAGACTTGTCCTTTTTAACCCTTTGGGTGGCTCATGATTAATCCCTCATCTAAGCGGAAAGATATGGACATCCTATCAGTCATCATTGAAGAAAGAAAAGACATTGGACCGTAAGCTATCTTTATATTGTGTTGGTAGTTTTTATATCTCCTTTAGAACTCAGCAGTACTGCTACATGATACATCTGTTTAGCAGAGCTTCTAAAACTTGTAGATCTCCCTCCTTATTATCGGGATCAACAATATGAGGTTCTGTTTCATAATTTATCCCAAAGTAATCCTTGTTGGTTCTTACAAAGTCTGCATGATTTGCATGGTTTTTGGTGGGGTAGGGATCCGTAGTTTCTAACTACATCAGAGATCTTATGACTGGCTTCCTCATTACCTCTCAAAATAGCTCGGGAATCTTCGCGTGATTGATACTATTTTGATCATGTCCATTTAGTTGCAAACTTTAGAAGTCTTTCAGTGTCAAGAACATATTATATATATATATATATATATATATATATATATATATATATATATATATATATATATATATATATATATATATATATATATATATATATATATATATATATATATATATATATATATATATATATATATATATATATATAAGTGACGTGCGGTGAGGTTCATGGCTGGTGAGGCACTGACTTCATCACAGTCACATTTATAAACATATGAACCCTAAAGAGTATCTTATTCACCATTTGATTGGCAGCAGTTAATGGGTTATGTTTAAAAGCTCATACCAGTATTCTTTACACATACAAACTGTAGCACACGAAAAAGCACATTTAATAAAGAAAAACATTATTATGGTCTTACCTTTACTTATAAATGAAGTCCATGCGCCTCTCCTTCGGAACAAAAGCATCGATAACTTGGTTATAGAAGTCTTCCTTATCTTTCTTCGGTTTTAAAAGACTTTCTGTCTTGATGGAGATCACTGTCTGAAGCAAACCTTTTAGCTCTGGCGTTGGTCTTCCTTTAATTATTAGCTCCTGCTTCGATTGAAAGTCCAGTTTAAAAAACTGTTTTATTTTATATATGTAATCTTCCATGTTAAAAGAGGAAAAAACAGACGATTGCTGCTGCTGCACTTGATTTGTTAACTGTAGCTTTTGTCACTTCTTCTGCAGCCTAGTATTCGCAAGAGTGATCCCTGGGATCACTAGCGCCCTCTACCACCAGGAGGCGGGAGAACAGGTGCCTCACACAGTGCGTCTTCGCAGCGTTTTATGATTGCCCAGCACAAGAAATACGTTAAACACAGTTGTTGACAAAATACACTGTACATTATATACCTCAGCTAACTAAACTATGGAAATGTATAATATAATTCATATAGCAATACGGTCTCACTGCACAGCAGCCAGCAGTTAGCCGAGTCATTGCGCAATCCATGGGGAGGGTCAACTGGCTGCTGACTCTCCGCAAGTCTCTTCTCAGTTTTTGAACGGCAAATGTGAAAATTCAGCGATTTTGAATGAAAATAATCTAAAACTGGTGGTTAAATGGAAAATAACTTTATAAAGTACAAACCCCGTTTCCATATGAGTTGGGAATTTGTTTTAGATGTAAATATAAACGGAATACAATGATTTGCAAATCATTTTCAACCCATATTCAGTTGAATATGCTACAAAGACAACATATTTGATGTTCAAACTGATAAAAAAAATTTTTTTTGCAAATAATCATCCATCCATCCATCCATTTTCTACCGATTATTCCCTTTCGGGGTCGCGGGGGGCGCTGGCGCCTATCTCAGCTACAATCGGGCGGAAGGCGGGGTACACCCTGGACAAGCCGCCACCTCATCGCAGGGCCAACACAGATAGACAGACAACATTCACACTCACATTCACACACTAGGGACCATTTAGTGTTGCCAATCAACCTATCCCCAGGTGCATGTCTTTGGAAGTGGGAGGAAGCCGGAGTACCCGGAGGG